>NW_015090920.1:1763012-1764241 GCF_001431845.1 Calidris pugnax | reverse complement strand
TTTAAAAAAAATAAAAGGTGGAATTCCACATCCACCCCCCCCCCCCAACACCCCCGGCTGGAGGAAACAGGGTTCCCCCGGGTACACGGCCCCAGCAGCACGGGGGGAAAATTGTTGAGGGTGATTTTGCCCCGCTCTTCTCTCCGTGGGACGCTCTTTAGGGGCCAAAAGGGGTTTTTTTTGTGCCCGGAGTCGTTCCCGGGGGCACAGCGATAAAGGGAAGGGGAGAGAGAAATGAAGAAGGGAGAAAGAGAGAAAGAAAGACAGAAAGAGGAAAGAAGGACAGACAGAAAGGAAGACAGAAAAAGGAAAGAAAGACAGACAGAAAGAAAGAAAAACAGAAAGACAGAACGAAAGACAGAAAAAGGAAAGAAAGAATGACAGAAAGAATGTCAGAAAGAAAGAATGTCAGCAAGAAAGAAAGAAAGAAAAAGAAAGAAAGAGAAACAGAAAAGAGAGGGAGGAGAAAAGGACACAGATAAAGAGAAAAACAGAAAAGAGAAAGAGGAGGAAAGGAGAGAGATAAAGAAAGAAAAAAAATGAAATGGGAGAGGGGAGAAAGAAAAAGGAGAGAGAAAAGGGAAAAGAAAAGGAAACGAGAAAGGAGAAAGGAAAAGGAAAAAGCAAAAAGCAAAATGAAAAGAAAAAGGGAAATGAAAGTAAAAAGGAAAAGAGAAAGAAAAAGGAGAAGAAAAAGGAGAAGAAAAAGAAAAAGAGGAAAAGGACAAGAAAAAGAAAAAGAGGAAAAGAAAAGAGGAAAAGAAAAGAGAAAAAGAAAAAGAGGAAAAGAAAAAGAGGAAAAGAAAAGAGAAAAAGAAAAAGAGGAAAAGAAAAGAGAAAAAGAACAAGAACAAGAACAAGAAAAAGAAAAAAGAAAAGATAAAAAGGAAAAGAAAAAAGAAAAAGGAAAAGAAAAGCCTGAAAGGAAGAGGTGGGGGGGGGGGGGGAAAAAAGGAGGAGAAAAAAGGAAAAAAAAAAAAAAAAAAAAAGAGGGGGGGGGGGGGGGGGGGAAGAAAAAGGAGAGGAAAAAAGAGGGGGAAAACGGAAAGGAAAAAAGAAAAGGAAAAAGCGAAAGGAAAAAGGAAAGGAAAAAGCAAAAGGGAAAGGAAAAAGCGAAGGGAGAAGGAGAAAGTTAATGGAAAAAGGGAAAGAAAAGCGGAAAGGAGAAACGTAACGGGAGGGGCAAGAAAAAGGAGAGGGAAAAAGAGAGGAGAAGAGAGGAGAGGGGA
>NW_015090920.1:1762011-1762856 GCF_001431845.1 Calidris pugnax | reverse complement strand
CGCCCCGAACCGCCGGCCCTGCCCCCGCTAAAGGCGGCGGGGCCGGGGGGGGGCCCGGCAGTGCTCCCCGAGCCGAGCCCGCAGCGCCCACAGCCCCGACGGCCGCCCTCCATCCATCCATCCCTCCATCCATCCATCCATCCATCCGTCCATCCATCCCCCGGAGAGCCAGCGGGACCAGCGCCCGGGAGGGATGCGGGGCACCGGGGAGGAGGCGGCGGCGGCGGCCCCCGCGCCGCTGTGAGCTCCCGGAGAGGAGGTCTATACGTATATACGCACGGACCCTGCGCATATACGCGCCTATAGAGATCTAGGGAGAGAGATAAACCCGCCGACAGCAGCACCGAGCTCTTTTTTCTTCGCCGGGAAACCGCCGAGGCGCAGCCCCGATGCCCGGCGGGGCGGCGGGGCCGCCGCTCGGGCGCTCAGCTCCCCGCTAGAAGAAGAAGAAAAAGAAGAAGAAGAAGAAGAAGAGGAGGAAGAAGAAGAGGAGGAGGAGGAAGAAGAGGAGGAGGAGGCGGCGACGACGTCCCCCGCGGGCTGGATGCGGGGCTCCGGTGCGGGAAGCACCCCCCGGCCGGCCGCCGGGACCCCGAGGCGTTAGAGGCGGGGGGGACCCGGCGGCGGCGGGGATGCTGGCGCTGGGGCAAATGGACGGAGCCCCCCGGCAGGGCGCCTTCCTGCTGGGCAGCCCACCCCTGGCCGCCCTGCACAGCATGGCCGAGATGAAGGCACCCCTCGCCGCCGCCGCCGCCGCCGCCGCCGCCGTGGCCGCCGGGCGCTACCCCAAACCTCTGGCCGAGCTACCGGGCCGGACGCCCATCTTCTGGCCGGGGGTGATGCAA
>NW_015090920.1:1761179-1762001 GCF_001431845.1 Calidris pugnax | reverse complement strand
CGAGGCGTTAGAGGCGGGGGGGACCCGGCGGCGGCGGGGATGCTGGCGCTGGGGCAAATGGACGGAGCCCCCCGGCAGGGCGCCTTCCTGCTGGGCAGCCCACCCCTGGCCGCCCTGCACAGCATGGCCGAGATGAAGGCACCCCTCTACCCCGCGTACCCCTTGCCTTCCTCCGGACCGGCCTCCTCCTCCTCTTCCTCCGCTTCGCCCGCCTCCGCTTCTCCCTCCCCGCCGCTCGGCTCCCCTCACGGCTTGAAGGCGACCCCCGTCGCTTCCTCCTCCTCCTCCTCTTCCTCCTCCGTCGCCCCGGGGGGGCTCTCGGGGTTGGGTTCGGCCCCTCCGCAGCTCTCGGCGGCCACCCCTCACGGTATCAACGACATCCTCAGCCGGCCCTCCATGCCGTTACCGGCCGCCGCTCTCGCCTCCGCATCCCCCTCCGCCTCCTCGGCCGCCCCCGCGGGGCTTTTGGCGGGGTTACCCCGTTTCGGTAGCCTCAGCCCCCCTCCTCCGCCGCCTCCTCCCCCTCCTCCGCCGCCTCCCCCCGCTCTTTACTTCAGTCCCGGTGCCGCCGCCGCCGCCGCCGCCGCCGCCGTGGCCGCCGGGCGCTACCCCAAACCTCTGGCCGAGCTACCGGGCCGGACGCCCATCTTCTGGCCGGGGGTGATGCAAAGCCCCCCCTGGAGGGACGCCCGACTCGCCTGCGCCCCCCGTGAGTACCCACCGGGGGAAGGGGGGGGATGCCCCGAGGGGTGGCCGGTACCGGGGAGCCTCCACGCCCGGGCGTTGCGGCGGAGAGACCCTCCCCATCCCCGGGGCGGAGGG
>NW_015090920.1:1758297-1760838 GCF_001431845.1 Calidris pugnax | reverse complement strand
CCCTTCCCCCGCCAGATCAAGGCTCAATTTTGCTGGATAAGGACGGAAAGAGAAAACATACCAGACCCACTTTTTCTGGCCAGCAGATTTTCGCCCTGGAAAAGACTTTCGAGCAGACGAAATACCTGGCGGGCCCGGAGCGAGCCCGGCTGGCCTATTCGCTGGGGATGACCGAGAGCCAAGTCAAGGTGAGAGCCCTTCCCGCACCCCCGGGGGCGGCTGCGGGGCTGGGGGAACGCAAAACGCCTGCCTGGGATCGGGGGGGACAGAAAGGGGACCCCTCTTTCACCGAGGGAAACGGCTCCGGTCCCGGGCAGCCGGGGATGATGCTGCGGGGGCTAAACCCGCTCCATCGCGGGGATGATGTTGCGGGGCCGAACCCGCTCCATCCCGGGCAGCTGGGGATGAAGCTGCGGGGCCGAACCCGCTCCATCCCGGGGATGATGTTGCGGGGCCGAACCCGCTCCATCCCACGCAGCCGGGGATGATGTTGCGGGGCTAAACCCGCTTCGTCCCGGGGATGATGCTGCGGGGCCGAACCCGCTCCATCCCACGCAGCCGGGGATGAAGCTGCGGGGCTAAACCCGCAACATTTTGCAGGGCTAAACCCGCTCCATCCCACGCAGCCGGGGATGATGTTGCGGGGCCGAACCGGCTCCATCCCGGGGATGAAGCTGCGGGATCGAATCGGCTCCATCCCGGGGATGATGCTGCGGGGCCGAATCGGCTCCATCCCGGGGATGATGTTGCGGGGCCGAACCCTCTCCATCCCGGGGATGAAGCTGCGGGACCGAATCGGCTCCATCCCGGGGATGAAGCTGCGGGGCTAAACCCGCTCCATCCCGGGGATGATGCTGCGGGGCTTAAACCCGCTCCATCCCACGCAGCCGGGGATGAAGCTGCGGGGCTGAACCGGCTCCATTGCGGGGATGATGTTCACACCCCAGCACAGCGGCCCCCCCCCCGTGGCGTTCGGGCTTGAACGCAGTGGGTTTGATTGTTTGGGGTGGTTTTTTTTTTTTTTTCGTTTCTTTGGCTGTTTTTTTATTATTAATATATTTAAAAAAAAAAAAAAAATAAGGCTTTAAAGCGTCCTCTCAACCCCGCCAATAAGGCAACGAAGGGAGAACTGCCCCGGGGGGGGCCTCGCCAGGGGCGGGGAGGCTGCTCGGTCGCCCCGGCCCCGCAGCATCATCCCCGGGATGGAGCGGGTTTAGCCCCGCAACATTATCCCCGGGATGGAGCGGGTTCGGCCCCGCAACATCATCCCCGGGATGGAGCCGGTTCAGCCCCGCAGCTTCATCCCCGGCTGCCCGGGATGGAGCCGGTTCAGCCCCGCAACACCATCCCCGGGACGGAGCGGGTTCGTCCCCGCAACATCATCCCCGGCTGCGTGGGGGGGGGGGGGGGGTGTCAGGAGGGCAGCACCCCCCCAAAAAATACCCCCTGTCCCCTCCAGCGCTCCGCGGCCGGACGGGAACCGTTCACCGCGGTTCCTCCCGTCCCCCCGCATCAAAACTCTCCGGTTTAATTAAACCGGGAGCTGTGGGGTGTGAGGAATTTTTTTTTTTTTTTGGGACGTGCGGGGAGGCTTTTTTTTGTCGGGTTTGAGGCCGAGGGGGCCTCTCTCGGCGCTTTCAAAACTCGCCCAGGGACCCGCCTTTTGTCGCCGCAAATCTGTCCCGCCAATAAATTATTGCCGCCTCCACAATGAAAATAACGATGGGGGGGAGGAGGGGGGGAGGGAAGGGTGTTGGGGAAGGATTCGGCCCCAAATGTGTGGGGTTTCCCAGCGGGGGTGGCCGCCGTGTCGTCGGGGGGGGCAAAAAAATATTGCGGGATGGATGGATGGATGGATGGATGGATGGATGGATGGAGAAGCTGCGGGAGTGGGGAAGGGGTGATGATGATGATGGTGATGGTGATGGTGATGATGGTGATGGTGATGATGATGGTGATGGTGATGGTGTGGATGGATGGGTGGATGGATGGATGGATGGAGAAGTTGCGGGAGTGGGGAAGGGGGTGATGGTGATGATGGTGATGGTGTGGATGGATGGATGGATGGATGGATGGATGGATGGATGGAGAAGCTGCGGGAGTGGGGAAGGGGGTGATGATGATGGTGGTGATGGTATGGATGGATGGATGGATGGAGAAGCTGCGGGAGTGGGGAAGGGGGTGATGATGGTGATGGTGATGGTGATGATGGTGATGGTGATGGTGATGATGGTGATGGTGATGATGGTGATGGTGATGGTGATGGTGATGGTGATGATGATGGTGATGGTGATGATGGTGATGATGATGATGATGATGGTGGCGGTGGGGTTCAGGTCTGGTTCCAGAACCGACGGACCAAGTGGCGGAAGAAACACGCGGCGGAGATGGCGACGGCCAAGAAGAAGCAGGACTCGGAGACGGAGAGGCTGAAGGGCGCCTCGGAGAACGAGGAGGAGGACGACGACTACAACAAACCCCTGGACCCCAACTCGGACGACGAGAAGATCACGCAGCTGCTGAAGAAACACAAGCCGGGGG
>NW_015090920.1:1756348-1758268 GCF_001431845.1 Calidris pugnax | reverse complement strand
TTAACTCCCCACAGGAGTAATAACTATTTGGTATTGTCTTATATTTTAAGCCAATTTATTGTTCCAAAAAAAAAAAAAAAAGAAAGAAAAAAAAAAAAGTAGCTGGTGGGAATTGTCACAACCACTTTGAGTCGAAATATAAAATTCATTTAGTTGCTGTAATTGAATTTAAAGTGTGTTTTCTTTTGTATCATACGGAATACTATAGAATGTAAATTGTTTTCCTTTTTTTTTTTTTTAAAAAAAAAAGCTAATAACGATGATATATCGTGATATAGCATCTTAACATTTATTAATTTATATTAAAAATCATTCGGTTTGTAAAGAGAAGAGAAGCCCTTTGCAAGACCAGTTCAATGTAATGCACTTTCTGTTTAAAAAAGAAAAAAAAACAAAACAAAACAAAACAAAAACAAAACGATAAATCAATTAAACCAGTTTCAAGACGTCTGCTGCCTTCACTAAAGGGTACAGATAATCTCATCTCATCAGAGATTAAATAATGAAACCACGGTATAGAGGAGGAGAAATAAGGAATAATTTTCAGGATCTATTGTTCGATCTCAGCGGTGGATTTGGGGGAGGGTGGAGTGGATTTTTTTTTTTTCTTTTAATTTTTTTTTCCTTTTTTTTTTCGTGTTAACGGTGGAAGTTGTTCACTTTGTTCTGGGGGGTTGAAGAAGGAGAGAAATCAAACAAGAAGCGGCTCGTTCGGGGACGGGGCTGAGGGCTCTTGCTCTTTCCCACCCCCCCGGCCCCCGGAGCGCTTCGTCTCACCCCAAATTTGGGCTGGATTCACTTTGGAAGCGTTGGGGAGGGCAGAGCGTTCCCCTCCGGGTGCGAAACAAATTGCTCTCCCAGCAGAAAACCGGCAATAAAGTCCGAGCCCGGCTGAGGGGCCGAGGAAACAGTCACAGCCGGTACTGAAACGGCGCCTTGAAACTCAAACTCAGGCTCTGGACGCGAGCATTTCTGTATCTAAACAGACCAGAAACAATCCAGCTTTTCCCTTCTCCTTCTCCTTCTCCTTCTCCTTCTCCTTCTCCTTCTCCTTCTCTTTCTCTTTTTTCTTCTCTTCTCTTTTCTTCTCTTTTTTCTTTTTTCTTTCTTCTCTTTTCTTCTTTCTTTTTCTCTTTCTTCTCTCTTTTCTCTTCTCTTCTCTTCTCTTCTCTTCTCTTCTCTTCTCTTCTCTTCTCTTCACTTCTCTTCTCTTCTCTTCTCTTTTCTTTTCTCAATTTTCTTTTCTCAATTTTCTTTTTTTTCTTCTTTTTTTTTTTTCTTTTCTCTTTTTCTCTTCTCTTTTTTCTTCTCTTTTCTTCTCTTTTCTTGTCTTCTTTTTTCTTCTCTTTTCTTCTTTCTTTTCTTTTCTTTTCTTTTCTTTTCTTTTCTTTTCTTTTCTTTTCTTTTCTTTTCTTTTCTTTTCTTTTCTTTTCTTTTCTTTTCTTTTCTTCTTTATTTTCTTTTTTCTTCTTTTTTTTTTCTTTTTTCTTCTTCTCTCTTCTCTTCTCTTCTCTTCTCTTCTCTTCTCTTCTCTTCTCTTCTCTTCTTTTTCTTCTCTTTTTTCTTTTTCTTTTTCTTTTTCTTTTTCTTTTTCTTTTTCTTTTTCTTTTCCTTTTCCTTTTCCTTTTCCTTTTCCTTTTCCTTTTCCTTTTCCTTTTTATTCTCTTTTTTCTTTTTATTCTCTTTTCTTCTCTTCTCTTTTCTCTTCTCTTTCTCCTCTTCCTTTTTTTTTTTTTTCCCCCCGGCTGCAGCAGAGCACACAGAAGCACTGACATAGGAAAGAGAAGAACCAGCTATTCCGGAGGAAAAGAAATAAATAATTTCGGACTCTTCCGTAAATTTGTGAATCGTTTTCTACACGGAGGTGGGGGGGGGGAAGGGAAAAAAAGTGGAGCCGCGTTTTATTTCTCCTTTTTGGGG
>NW_015090920.1:1754124-1754330 GCF_001431845.1 Calidris pugnax | reverse complement strand
TTGCGGGGGCGGGGGTGGGGGGGGATGTTCACCGGTGCCCGCACTGCCTTCCCGGGGTTGCGGGGGCCCTGGCCCCGCCGCCGCACACCCAAACGCATCCCTGTAATAACGGCCTCGATCATTTATTAAAAAGTCGTGTCAAGCCCAGCCCGTATCTAATTCATCTTTATGCAAATACATCAATGTCAAGCCATTAGTGTATTGCT
>NW_015090920.1:1752402-1752982 GCF_001431845.1 Calidris pugnax | reverse complement strand
GAATTGAGGTGATTCCCGGGAGCAGACTGTAGGACAAGGAAAAAAAAAAAAAATAAAAAAAATCGGGTTTGCTCCTGATGGAAAGTGACGCGTGCGGAATAAATGTAAATAAATAAACACGAGGGGCCCGTCCCCCTCCTCATTCCCCCCCAAGAAAAGGAACTTGGGGGTATCGATTATGTAAAATAATCGCCGCATTACAAATGTTAATGTCCCGCGTTAATGCACTGCAAAGAGACGGCGTTTAAGGTCCCGGCTTCGAGGGAAAGAAGGAAAAAGAGCAGCCTGGAATGAAAAACGCTCCGGGAATTAAGCGGCACAGTAATTAACGGCAGGGAATGGCCCTCGGGATGAGAGCCACGCGTCCCGCAACGCGTCCCGCAACGGAGCGGGGACAGACACACAACCCCCCGCACCGGGAGAGCGGCCGGGAGGACGGACGGACAGACAGACAGACGTTTAAGACCGACTTAGAGCATCCCAGCGCCTTCACATCAACCGGAGGAGACGCCCCAACAGTTTGTTTTCATTTAAATTCCGACGTGTTGCCTTTGAAATTCTTTGCCCAGGCGACGTATTA
>NW_015090920.1:1692926-1751953 GCF_001431845.1 Calidris pugnax | reverse complement strand
GTTTCCCCCGAAACCCCCTTAAAAAGGTGGGCAGCCCATCCACCCCCCCCCCCCCACCAGCGCGAGTAGGTGTTTTTAGAGTAAATGGATTCGACCTTTCGGCCCATTTTTAACAGATGCGGCTCCTGACCACCCCAAAAAGCTTGTTTAAAGTTAACGACATTAAGCGCTGGAGGTCACAAAGGCCGACTCAAGGTCGTTTTAATTCCGGCTAAAGGTTAATTAGATCACTGCATTAAAGCAAGAATAGACTATACTCAACTTTGCTCTAATGAGGATGGACAGGTGGTTTTTTTGTTTGTTTTTTTTTTATATACCTCTTAACTGCACCCTTTATGATAAGGATATAGGGTATATATATCAGGGAAGAAATCTTGCTGTCAGTTCCACAAATCGAGTTAGAGGAGCTCTCCTGGCTTTACACCAGTAAGGCAGAAATGGTCCATTTTAATTCTTTTTTGTTTGTTTGTGAGGTTGGGCATCTGGGTCTCCCTTTAATTCTTTTCCCCACGGCTCCCCCAGAGAGGCTGGGGTTCCTCTGCTCCACGTTGAGGAACACCACGTTGAGGTGACCATCAGAGCCAGCAGAAGCCATGGACCACAGGGAATGACCTTCAGCTGCCAATCCAACAAGCCTCACTTGGAAAATATCACAATACTGTGCTTTGGAGGGCTGAACCACATGGGAAAGTAGTCTCTGATCTGGCAAGTGTTACTGAGCTTCCATAATACATTTATTTGCAAAAAAAAAAAAAAAAAATAATCCAGATAGAAGAGACCATGGAAACGACAGACCCTGGTTCAAGCCTGATGGACCATTCCGAGGAGAAGCAAGGACTCTACCTGTGTCTCCTTCCTCCCAAGCAAACCCTGGCTGCAGGTTGCTCTGGTGTGGACTTCTCTCTGGATGGAGCTGTTCAGCTTTGAGTCAGTAACTCCATCAGAGCTGAGCAGAGAGGCCAGACATCCCTTCTTTTTTAGGTAACCACCTTCCCCACTCTTATCCCTCATCTCTTCCCCAATTGGGTGTGTAACTCCAACCTCCTTTAGAGAAACTTTCTAGGGGAGAACTTAATCCAAATTATGGTTTCTAGAGGAAAGATGGCTCGACAGATAGACATTTTCCCAGCAAAAATCTTTTTTTTTTTTTTTTTAAGGAAAATCAGTTCAACATCTGTATTTAAAACATCAGTTCAACATCAGGCTAGAAATAAGGCTTCGTATTGATTATTAGCCTACTAAGGGTATTGGATGAATCGTTGACAGGCAGGGAAAATGATCTGATTTACATTCCCAACAGCCTGAAAACAGCCCCTTCTTCACATGCTTCTGGGTACCAAAGACATCGCCGGAAACCAGGATTGGGTTGCTGGCTGTTTATGATCAGCAAAAAGGCTACATTTATTGGATAACTTATAAATGATGAATAATTCAAGCGGTTTTATACGGACGAGCTTCATTTGCTTGGGCTGTTCACTTGGGAGTCAGTGGGGCTGCATCACCACACATTTTTTCAGAGAGCCTTCACTTCCTAAATTTGGTAGTTCTGCAGCTGAACTTACAACGCAATCACCAAGTTCAAAGCTATTTATGTCTCTTCTTTCTTTTTTTTTTTTTCGTCTTGATACAGCAATTTCAGACACTCACTGCTCCCAGACGGCAGCCCCAAGAGAGAAAACTGCTCTCGTAGCATTTTGGGGTTTTCCTCCTGTATTTTTAAATGTATTTCCCCTGTATATTTAAACGTGTTACTTTATGAAAAGGGTATTACTCTTGACACAGGCTGCTGCCCCCCCTGCTACCCCTGGGTGCCACATCACTCTTTCCTCGTGCTCTCCTCCCACAACCACTCATTGGATCTCACTCCGATGGCAGGGTCCTGACCTTCTCCCCCCATACTCCCACCACAACTAACCCAAACAAGCACTTGCCCCACATCTCACTCTTCCCCATAGCCCAGGTGATTCAGGCACAAGCCACAGATGATTGCACTTCTGCTGGACTTTCCCTCCTCGGCCACCTTGTCTTATCAAGAAGCTCACTATAGTATTTTTTTTAATTTTTTTTTAAGTGATAACGACATTCCTCGGCAATGAGCCTGTGGAAGAGGAGCTCTAGGGACCATTTTCTTGCTCACGTCCTGAGGAGGTACTTACAGAAGCCCGCTTGGTCTCTCCCTTGGTTTTAAGCATTTTCTTCACGGTACAAAGTTTTCCAAAATCTCACTAACTCCATCATTTAAAAAAAAAAATTGATAAAATTAATACTTGTAACAGACAATTGTGAAATATATAAATGAATAAGCCAAGCAGCCGTGACCCTGCTTCTCTACCAGGAAAAACTACTCTTTCTCTGTCAGGGCACCTGCTGAGAACCTTGGCAAGTGTCTCCTCTCTAGGACTGACGAGCTCCTAACCAGATACCCTCATAATATCTTCCTAATTCTGGCAGAACTGTGCCTTCTGTTGGAAGAAAAATGCTGAGGTCTTATATATATATAAAAAATATACGTGTGTATGTAAAATAAACCTTTACCTATCTAGGCATATCCCTCTACACGTCTTTATTTGAATAGCTGTTAATCGCTGACATTCCCCAAGGAGGCCACCAGAAAGAATGTCAGGGGCCCCGCTCATAACCCGGCCAAATACCTGACTATTTAAGGTACTCTGGAGCTGCATGAATCAGAAAGAAAACAGCTCCCCCTACCCATTTTATTAGAAGGCAATAAAATCTGGTGGTGTCTCATTAAATTTAATGAGCCTTCATAAAATAACCATTACACTGTGGAGGTAATGAAAAGAATAACTATGATGGTTAGTAAATAAACCAGCAAGGGGGATACTATTAGATGTCCCAGCTACCTACCAGGTATCAAACAGGTAAATGGCTCTCAGGATGAGTTATGCTGCCTTACCCCGCTTTGTACCCATTGGTATCATCTGCTTCTATGTCAGTTTTGAGGGATTTCTTCCCCCTCTTTCCATAGGACATCAGCACGTTCGATGCCGTGTCATTTGTTTTTATAGAGCCAGGCTGTTAAGTGCAAACCCCCAAACAAATCAGTGCACAGATAACCTTAAAAACCTAAGATGGGCACCCAGGGGTTCTGTGCCTCCTCGTTTCTGGACTTTCTTTTAAAATGGCCATCGCTTCTGAAAATATCACTGCAGAAGTTTCCGGGACAAAATCCTCAATTTAGCATATATCAGCATTCTGTACGGTCTCTTATCACGGCACTAAGTTTTAAAAAGGTGGCCCAAAGTCCAAGTCTTCCTTACCTGGCTCATGCGTGCCACGTAAATAAGAGAGTTAAGCTAATTATGGGATCAACTCCACGGGGAGTTTACGAGATGCCCATAAAAATGCAAGAGGAGGGGCTAAGTAGAGGCTGGCATAAAACTCTAGAAGGTTGCTGTGGGGAAATGTGACTTTTGCATTTCCCATTTTGCCCGGAATGGCACAAGGAAAGATTTCAGCACAGTGGGACTACTCATGGGAGCAAAGGAGGAAGACTTGATCTGCGGGATTATTTCTATACCCTTTCTTCTGAGATTCCCCTTGCTCCTCCTGAGGTCAACCCTAGGATTATTACTACAGACATGAGTGTGGGTGCGATGTGTCAGAGCTATGTTACACTCTCTGCAGTGTTTATTTCTGTATTTAATTGTGGAACACAAATACAAATACTACATTATTTTTTTTTCCCCCCACAGGAATACATCACGCAGGATCCGAAAGAGGCTGGAGCGTGTCCAGAGGAGAGCCACCAAGCTGGGGAGGGGTCTGGAGAACAAGTCCTACGAGGAGAGGCTGAGGGAACTGGGCATGTTGAGTTTGGAGAAGAGGAGGCTGAGGGGAGACCTCCTTGCCCTCTCCAGCTCCCTGGAATCCCAAGGGAATCATGAGAGGAGCAGAGGAAATGGTCTGAAGTTGTGGCAGGGGAGGTTTAGATGAGATCTTGGGAAGAATGACTTTGCTGAGAGGGTGGTCAGGCCCTGGAAGGGCCTGCCCAGGGAGGTGGTGGAGTCACCATCCCTGGAGGGATTTCAGAAACATGTAGAGGTGGCACTTTAGGGCATGTTCTAGTGCCTGAGATTGTTGGCTTGGGGTTTTTTTTTGTGTGCGTGTATGGTTGGAATCTATGATCTCAAAGGTCCCTTCCAACCATGAAGGTTCTATGATTCTGTGAAAAAGAGTAACAACAGGGCAGAAGTTGTACTCTTCCATGTGGACCATTTATTGAGAGATGACTGTTTTTCTGAAACTCATAGCTTTCACCTCCTGAAAGGACTTAAAACAATGTGTGTGTGCTTCTCTCTTGGGACACGCTTGGTACAAAACTGGACTGTGAGATTAGCAATTTTTGTTTATCGCTATATTTTGTTTCCTGAAACCAGCACAGTGGCCAACTTCCCAGATCTCTCCCAATCCAGGGATCTTGTACTGCCCTACACAAATTGGGGGCAGTGAAAGTCTAACCTAAAAACTCCTTGAGGAAGCAACGTCCAAAACACTCCTCTGGATCTTACTCCCCACCCCTTGCCTGTCTGCTTCTCTCCTGCCCCAACTGAAGGGGCTACAAACATTCCCTTGGTTGCTCTTTTGATGCTCCCTTATCCAGGAGAAAGATGAGCAGAGCTGGACCGTCCCTGCCCTCCTGCCTGTGTGCTTCTCGTTGACCTGCTCTGGGGTGGGACTGAACATGGGGGTACAGCACCACGCACCTCTGGGCACACACACTTCTCCTCCATGGGAGGAGAGCTTTGTACCAGCGTAGCGACATGGAAAGTGGTCTTAACAGCGAGCCCTTTGGCTAACCCCAAAGCCATTTCTTACCACTTCACAGCCATTATTGTCATTTTATGGTACAGGCAGCGCAATTTTTGTTGAATTATAAATATTGCAGATCTATTTTTCCCCCTCCCTCCCCAGCAGCTCCCGAAGACATGTAAACCCATAGCGTGATTGCTCCCTAATCTAGTTGAGGTGATGAAACGGTGCCAAAACCTCTCATTGCAATTTCATCAGCATATTCATGAGTCGCACTTTTGCAGTGTTGCAGAAACAACACAAATTGGTTTGTGGATTGTGAACTCCCCCTTCTTCGCCGCCTTTTTCTTCAGAATCGCAAATTGCGGATTAAGCAAGGCGAGCGCGCTCGGGTGACTTTGGGACTTTTGACCACTGGAGTTCCTTAACGTCCCTCTCTTTGGTTTTCAACTGTAGTTCTTCCCCCTTTGCCTGGAATTTTTGTCTGCAGGTGCCCCGTTAACAGCAGAGCGAGAAGCAGGGTGGCCACGGGGCTCCACTGTCCTGGCCAACTTGCTTCACCACCACAGCTCCATCTCCTCACCCACAACCAAAAGGGTTAAATGCAAGGGGCATGGGCAGTTCCATTTTTTTGGATGAAAAAAGGTACTAAAGAACACAAATTGTTCTGATCCAGTTGTGTGCCCGCTGTTGAATGAGACGGGTGCCATGGTGTTGGGGGATGCAGAGAAGGTAGAGTTGCTAAGTGCTTTCTTTGCTTCAGCCTTCACAGCTCAGGCCAGCTCTCAGGAGCCACAGAATTTGGAAGAATCAGAGAAAGGCTGGACAAAGGAAGCCCTTCCCTTGGGGCAGGAAGACCAAGGTAAGGAGTTGTTAAGTGAACTGGATACCCACAAGTCACAGAATCACCATGGTTGGAAGGGACCTCTGAGATTATCGAGTCCAACCACAAACAAACAAACAAACAAACCTACAACAAAACAAAAAACAAAACCCCCCAAGAAACCACCACCAACAAAACAAAAACAACAAAACAAAACCCACAACACCTCACCACATCACACCCACCCACAAACCAAGAATCTTGGGCACTATAACATGCCCTGAAGTGCCACATCTACACGCTTCTGAAATCCCTCCAGGGATGGTGACTCCACCACCTCCCTGGGCAGGGCCTTCCAGTGCCTGACCACCCTCTCAGGAAAGTCATTCTTCCCAAGATCTCATCTAAACCTCCCCTGCCCCAACTTCAGACCAAGTCCATGGGTCCTGATGGCACCCGTGAGTGCTGAGGGAGCTGGCAGGAGTCATTGCTGAGCTGCTTTCCATCATCTTCAAAAGGCCCTGGAGAACAGGCAAGGTGCCTGAGGACTGGAGGAAAGCCAATGTCATCCCAGTCTTCAAAAAGGGCAAGAAGGAGGGACCCAGGAAACTACAGGCCAGTCAGCCTCACCTCCATCCCTGGAAAGATGATGGAATGACTCATTCTGGGCATCATCTCAAAGCATATGGAGGAAAAGAAAGCTATCAGAAGTAGTCAACATGGATTCACCAAAGGGAAGTCACGTCTGACTAACCTGATAGCCTTCTATGATGGCATGACTGGTTGGATAGATGAGGGGAGGGCCGTGGATGTTGTCCACGTTATTCCACTTCACTGTAGGGTTGTAGGAAACAGCAGTGAGAAAGAACTCATTGTAAGAGCGCGCAGAGAGGTTGCGCCAGAAGAGGTTGATTATGTCAACCTGTGTGCAACTGTATTTTAATGACATAGAAGATCCTGACTGGAACAAGAGCTTGAGAATCAGGCAGGGCACCAGGTGTTGCACACCCCCCTGTCCTCGGCACCACGTAGCTGTGACCAGCCCATCCCAAGGGCCTGGAACCAGCTGGGGCTACCAGAGCTTGGAAGCTGGGACACACTCCTCTAAGGTCTTCTCTGACCCACCAGCAAAGTATCTGACACTTATGTGTCACCTACCTCATCCAGCTGAATGGGGCCAGGGAGGACTCCGTGGAGGCAATGCAGCCACTGCCTTTCCCTTGTCTGGAGCTGAGACCTTCCACCACATCCCTCCTGTCGTGGCTGGTGTCCCATAAAAAAAAGACACGGCCTAAAAAAATCCCAAAGTCACTGAAAGGCAGGCTATTCCTAAATTAGCACAACAAGATGTCTTCCCTTGACTAATAAAACTCAATGGCACCGTGGGTCAACTGTGGCTTCAGATGGGCAGTCTCCATCCCTCCTCGTCACTCCATAGCTCAACCACACGTCAGACGCGCGACCAGACCTGGACACTTCTCTCTGCTGGTGGAGGTTTGCAAGCTGCAATGGAGCTCGAGGTATGGATCTCCCTGCGGTTGGAGGGTAGGTTTGGATGCCATCAAGCCAAACACTGCACGTTTAGAGGGGGAAACGCGTTTGCAGATGAGACACCAGCCCCTGCTGGTGGCTCCAGCGGTAGAGTCATTAAAGTAGGGTACCCACTCCGTGATCACACGCGCCTGCAGCTGGATTTCACTAGAAGCCAGCAGCTTTTAAACACGTTCCACGCCAGCTAAACACCCAAAGAAACCTATTTGTTAACTTAGGAGAGGGAAGGATTTCCCTGTAATTCCATCTCTTGCAGAGAAATCACTCCTCTACCCATGAGGTGTTATTCCAGTGCCGTGTTTGGGAAGCCTGAGGAGCTTCTGAGCTCCACAGCTGATGGTGGTGAGAAGGGGAGGTGGGAAGGCTGTTTCTGGGGGCTTCTCACAGCCAATGGTCCCCTGCTGTGCAACCCAAACCTGTTACCAACACCGGATTCGAACGCATTTGAAATGGCAGACTTTAAGATGGAGCTTGATTTAATTTTTCTGTGGAAAGATCACTTTAGACTCGCATTGTTCACATGAAATAATGAAACGTTACTGATTTAATTAGAGCTCAGTTTTTCAGTCTGTGCTTTCTATATTGTTGAAATTGCATTTGGCATGGGACAAAACTATCAATAGATAAAGCAATTTAAAAGACACAGCTATAGAATATATTCTCTTCCCCTTTTCCTTTGCCAGTTTCAATTCATTGCTCAATTTAAGTATGGAAATAATGTTTGTCATAGATTTCCCGACACATGAATTCCACCAAAAAAAAAAAAAAAAAGCAGAGGAAGAAAGATAAAAAAGAAGATCAGGGCATCTCCTACTTGTTCTCCTAACCCATTTATACTACAATATACAGATAATCCAATCTACTGCTGAAAACAAGGTTTGTGCAGTTATGCTCCGTTACTTCACAATGCTTCACTTAAAACTTGATAGTTTTCTCGTATTTTCTTTCTACTTGAACTGACAAAGTGGACCAGGCAGGTCCCAGCTGACAGAAATAACTGTTGGCTCCTGAGCATTAGCTCTCTGAGATTTTACTTGGGGGCTGTGAATTAATTTTAGGGAAAAACAGGGAGAGTGGGATTGCCACACATCCCCGGGGGCAGGACAGGGCAGCGAGTCGCACTGCTGGGCCCTGGAGTGAGATGGGAAGGGGATGAGGGTCTGAAAGCCAGGGTCTCCTCAACTCCAGGCAACACTCCTGCTGAAGAGCCAAATGAACACAACCAGAATTGTGACTCTGGTTTTTGCTCATTCGGGGAAAAAAAGCCTGAAATATCGTTTTTTGCCATTCAATCAATGGATAGTTCCTTCATTGCTGGTGCAGATGAGAAAGAACTACAGCTCACCAGCAACCCAGGAATGGATGCTCAGCTCTTTGGTAAGACAGTTGGTAGTTGGCCCAGCCATTTCATCTTGCAAGCCCTACTAGACAGCCAAGGCAATTCTCTCAACTTTCAGGCACATATTCTAGCACTACTGAGGAGAAGGATCTGGGGGTCCTGGTGGACAGTAAACTCTCCATGAGCCAGCAATGTGCCCTTGTGGCCAAGAGGCCAATGGGATCCTGGGCTGCGTAGGGAAGAGTGTGGCCACGAGGTGGAGGGAGGTCATTCTCCCCCTCTGCTCTGCACTGGGGAGGCCACAACTGGAATCCTGCCTCCAGTTCTGGGCTCCCCAGTTCAAGAGAGACAGGGAACTGCTGGAGAGAGTCCAGCGAAGGGCAACAGAGATGGTGGAGGGATTGGAGCATCTCCCTGATGAGGAAAGGCTGAGAGAGCTGAGACTCTTCAGCCTGGAGAAGAGAAGGCTGAGGGGAGACCTTATCAATGCTGACAAGTATCTAAAGGGTGGGTTGAGGGAGGATGGAGCCGGACTCTTTTCAGTGGTTCCCAGGGACAGGACGAGGGGCAACGGGCACAAGCTGGACCATGGAAAGTTCCCCTCCAATCTGAGGAAGAACTTGTTTGGGGTGAGGGTGGCAGAGCCCTGGAAGAGGCTGCCCAGGGAGGGTGAGGAGGCCCCTTCTCTGGAGATCTTCAGGCCCCACCTGGATGCTCCTGAGTGATGTGCTCTGGGCAACCCTGCTTTGGCAGGGGAGTTGGACTGGATGGGCTCTAGAAGGTCCCTTCCAACTCTGACAATTCTGTTACTCCGTGATATTCAGGCACAAAGCGCATTACATCCCGATTTGAGGCACAACTGAAATAATCCCACCCCACTAACTTCCCTAGTGTAATATGAACAGTTGAGTGAGTCCAAATGAGGAAAAAAAACCCCAAGATGTAAAATATTTGCGAATATAAATCCTTGATTCAAGGGTACAATCTGCTCACATAGCACATCACCTAGAGTGTGACCTCTGGCAACAAAGTCAGCTTGTTTAGACAATAATTTATCTTGATACCAATATTTCTACAAGAAAGACGGCACCAGTTGTGTTTCACTGCCAGAGCCATCAGGATCTTTCTGCCAGCACCTAGAGGGACTAAGGGGAGCTTTCCCTAGAGTAAGGTTTTTTCATTGCCCTGTTTGCAGCAAAGAAGGCTTTCCAAGTGAACTGACATCCACCCTTAAATTACTTCCCTGTGTAGTGTCCGCGTCGGTGCTCTAGAGTAGGACACTGCTCATTCCTGGTATTGATTTACACAAGGCAGGGTAGTCAACATACAATTAATAGTTGCCTTCTTTGGAAGCCAGCTGTTAGCCCCATAACTTACCATGGGAACAGTTTAAGCATAGGAAGAGTTATACTTGTAGAAACTGTATTTCTGGGTTTTAAAGCTCAAATCCGGCTTCCACTAGGGTTCTTAGAGACTTTAATGGTCTGAAAATGATTCTCTGTGCTGCCACATACAGCCACGAGTTTCATGCCTTACTGCAAGAACGACTTTTATGGGGCACAAGATCCTTAGCATAGGAACAGGCATTTTCCCCAGGCCAAATCAGGAACGGTACTGTTAAATCTGCATATCTGTCTACAGTTTTGCTCCTAAAATAGGGCCTGAGTTCCCGTGGCACCCTTCCAACCAAAGTTTCCTTTCAGAAAAACACCGGCGCCTACGTCTAAATCCTGCTGGAGCCCATCATCTGCTCAGCTGCTGCTGCTTTCCTGCAAGGAGTGCACTGGGGGCATAGCAGAGGGATGGTAGCAGGGAAGAGGTCAATCTCCAGCCAACCTGAGTTTCAAACACGCGACCTTCTGCCACAACAAACTTGCAGAGACTTAAACGAGCCCCTTTCCGTTCAGAGACAACGAGCGACTGCAAATGAGCAAAGCTGCTTCTTTTCACCTTTTTTTTTTTTTTTTTCCCTGCAGAATAAAAGGAGCTAAGGGAAATATTTTTAAGAACACCCAGCTCTTGATGTAAGCCACAGCCTTCCTAATTCTTCAGCACAGCCAAAAACCTTCTGCCCAGCTCCTCCTCCTGGTGCCAGGGCCTGGGGTGCAGCATCGCTCCCTGCACTGCTGTTTCCATCAGAAGGAACTGGACACACGGGCTGAAATTCCACCCAGATGTGATATAGGTACTGTATTTTTGTGAAGAAAGTCAAGCACTAATTACTGCATTTCATTATTCTGACATGTATTTTCTCATATATGCAAAGAAATGCTAACATTGCATGCTAACAAAGGTATTTACATTCACATATGCATACCTACGTACATATATGCACAAGGAACAAAGGGAGAAACTTTCAGGAAATTAAAAGCAAGTGCAGTAGAAACAGCTGGTTGAACATAGAAAGGTGCCACCTGCAATGTCACCATGCTGCTCCCAAACCCAGACACGAGGTCAAGCTCAGATTCCAAAGCACTTTGCAAGTATCAACTATAAACTGTAAAACTACCTGCCGCAATAGGTAACTGGTATCACAGTATGGTTTAGATCACAGAATCTTCATGGTTGGAAGGGACCTTTGAGATCATTGAGTCCAACCATACACACACAAAACCAACCAACCAACCAAAACCAAACCACAAACACAAAACAGAACACCCAACCCAACAATCTCAGGCACTAGAACATGCCCTGAAGTGCCACCTCTACACGTTTCTTCAATACCTCCAGGGATGGTGACTCCACCACCTCCCTGGGCAGGCCCTTCCAGTGCCTGACCACCCTCTCAGCAAAGTCATTCTTCCCAAGATCTCATCTAAACCTCCCCTGCCCCAACTTCAGACCATTTCCTCTGCTCCTCTCATGATTCCCTTGGGAGAAGAGGCCAACCCCCACCTCTCTGCACCCTCCTCTCAGGGAGCTGGAGAGGGCAAGGAGGTCTCCCCTCAGCCTCCTCTTCTCCAAACTCAACATGCCCAGATGGATACAGCTGTGTGGATGAAATTAGATTAAGTTCAATGCTTTCAAAGGTGTGGATGTGAAGATACATGCTCTTCAAACCCTCTCTTCAAGCCCTGCTTACAGGTTGGGGGCAAGTCAGAGGCCCTCCTGAAATGTTGGGAATTCCTCTGCCGCCTGCGCAATGTAAAGAAATGCTCAACCATTAAATGCCCAACCATTAAATGCCCAACCATTAAACCCAGCTGTGCTGAGCGGTTCACTTCTGGGCTACTAAGCTAAAACAACGTGTGCTTTGCATTGCTTCTGCTTAAATATTGTTTGTGCCCGTGTGCCGACATAAATCCGCGCAACGCAGCTTAGCTTAGCTTCGCAACCGAAGATCAGTTTATTATTTATAGATTAATTTATTATTTATAGATTTATGGGTTAATTTTTTATTTATAGATCTATAGATTAATTTATTGACAGCACCTTCTTCAATACATGGGGTGAGATATCAAGCAGCACTCAATTCGCCGATGCCCTTCACTGAATTTCACTGAATTTTTAGAGTTGGAAGGAACCATAGAGATCATCTAGTCCAACTCCCAAACAAGCTTGAAGCTAACACTTTATTTCCACGTGTCGTCGTATCAGGAACTCATGCCAGAGGGTCACACTTTAATGCTTTGTGTTTTGAACATGCTTTCCTCGGTCTCTGTAGACGTAGAAGGTGAAGCTCTGCCAGTGTTAGAAAGTTTAAGTGCTCTGCCTGACAAATAAACCGGCCTCTGTTGGCAGGTCTGATAACCTGAAGGGTGCCATGACTTCACACATCCGTTTTCCTGGTGCCACACACACCCCAGGGAATATCGAAAAGAAGATAAGAGAAGAATGGTCCTTTTGCAGGACCCAAGGCCAACCCCCGGCACCCAGGAAACGAAACCTGGGAGAGTTTCAGGGGCTTGGCAAAGAAAACCCAATGATCCCGACTTACCCAACGTACAAACCTCTTTCTGTGCAACCTTTCAATCCAGGATTTTTAACATGAAAGATAAGATGGTTGTGTCCTCCTGAAAGACCTGCCACACACAACAGTGAATTGAGGCCAAGCTTTGGTGTTCCCTGAAGCAGCTGGTAGTTTAAACAGCTTCTTTGTGTGGCTGTTTCTGGAGGTGGGTTGGGAAGAAGATGAAGGAAGATGATGTTCAAGGAGGACTGAGGAGCACCTGAAGAGTTTTAGCCTTTTGTGGTAGACTCAAAAGCATTGGAAATCTTGCAGAAGGTTGGGATCGGTGTCTGGGCTACATGGCTCACCCCAACTAGGTCTGAACCCATGGGACATTGTCCGGCTTGCTCACTGGCATGCTACCTTCAAGGGCAGCATTTGTTAGCAGCGTTGGGGGAGATGTCTCCTCCCTTTCATCTGTTTTCAGTACTAAAATGACTGCAGCATTTTCCATCAGTTCGGATGGTTCTGGTCAGATGCACAGGGATGGGATCAGAGCATTTGCCAATGTCACCGGTTTGCACAGGAGAATTATGATCTCATTAGGAAAAGTCCCAGCTTACCGTCACTTACATGGCATTTATGGAAAGTGGTGCCAAGATTCACGGCACCCAAACCCTTATCACAGAATCACAGAATGGTTAGAGTTGGAAGGGACCTTAAAGATCATCAAGTTCCAACCCCCCTGCCCTGGGCAGGGACACCTCCCACCAGACCAGGTTGCTCCAAGCCCCATCCAGCCTGGCCTTGAACCCCTCCAGGGATGGGGCAGCCACAGCTTCTCTGGGCAACCTGTTCCAGTGCCTCACCACCCTCACAGCAAAGAATTTCTTTCTGGTATCTCATCTAAATCTCCCCTCTTTCAATTTAAAACCGTTACCCCTTGTCCTGTCACTGCACTCCCTGACAAAAAGTCCCTCCCCAGCTCTCCTGTAGCTCTCTTTAGATATTGGAAGTATGCTGTGAGGTCTCCCTCAATCCTTCTCTTCTCCAGGCTGAACAACCTCAGCTCTCTCAGCCTGTCTTCACAGCAGAGGTGCTCCAGCCCTCTGAGCATCTTCGTGGCCCTCCTCTGGGGGCCAGATTGAAATCATAGATGTCCACAGTTCCCTTGTCTTCAGCAAGGCTCACCCACAAGCCAGCTGGGGCTCTGAAGGAAATCCCCCCACTGCCCTTGGCCTGCAGTACAGCTCAGACAGGAGCTTGGAAACTGAAGCAGAACAAACCCTGCAAAGACCCCCTTGGGCTCTGGGGAGGGGTGTTTAACAGGGGTGCTCTTTGCTGCTGATGGCCACCACCCTGGGAGGCTGTGGGTCAGCCCACAGAGCCAAGGGCAACAGTCAGAATAATAAACAGAAATTCCACACCATTAAAAGAAAAGTTTCTCAGAGTTAATATTAGGACGAGCAGCACACTGGGTCACAGGCTGAATTAACCCAGAAAGAATAGGGTAGGATTTTAAGTAACTTTTTCAGTGCCAGGCTACAGCTGAATGCCCCTGCTATTAATGGAAAATGACGTATTTTCTTGCCATTTATATTGTTGTTGTTGCATCTTTACTGGTGTTGCTCATTAAAGAGTTTAAACCTTGAGGCAAGAGGGAGAGCCAGCCTCTCCATTGACTTTTGTGGACTTTGAAATCAGCCCGGTTTGATGACAAAAGGTGCTGCTTGCCCACTAGCCCCACGCTTACGGTGTCAACCTCCAGTAAAGAGCACCGTTATAGGATTACCTGCTAGGCTGCAGGCTCTGGTTGAAGAAGGGGGAGGGATGCCTCTGGGTCCTTACACTTCTGCTTTGACCTACAGCTCTACAATTTCAGCCATAGTCCTTCTTGCTGGATAGTAAGAACAGGAGAAGAAATTTCCTTCATTGCCCCGAAAGGTTTCTGTCAGGAAGGGGAAGCCAGACAGAAGACCAACCATGTCTAGAAAGACCCTTTTCACAGAATCACAGAATCTTCTAGGTTGGAAGGGACCTTAAAGATCATCTTGTCCAACCGTCAACCCAACTGACAAAAATAGACACCCACACAACAAACAAAAAGCATCACCATCACTAAACCAGACCTCCCAGCACTACATCAACCCGTCTTTTGAACACCTCCAGGGATGGGGCCTCAACCACCTCCCTGGGCAGCCCATTCCAATGCCTGAGAACCCTTTCAGTGAAAAAATTTTTCCTAATATCCAGCCTGAACCTCCCCTGGTGTAACTTGAGGACATTAATTTAAAAATATGGAACGCTTCACGAATTTGTGTGTCATCCTTGTGCATCCTTTTCAATCCTTCTGTCCCGCTCTTCAGAAGTGCTTGATTTGGGGAGACAGCAGAGGTGCTGCGTCAACAGGAGACATCTTGCTGCCTCTGATGGATGCTGAACCAACTTCTGTTTGTGGGTTCGGCTCAGAGAAGCTTGCCTTTGAGCAAAAAAATGACAGATGGTGTGGTTTTGTCTCTCCAAGGCAGCTGAAAGACTACGCATGGGTTTTATAATCCTAATGATTATTTTATAGTCATTAATGATCACTATAAACATTATTATTTTATAATCATTAACAGTGAGAATGGGGGCATTAGCAAAGGAAAGGAAGTTCCTTGCAAATGAGGTTAATAACATCAACTCAAAATGAGAATTCCTGTACTCTAGTTCAAAGCCTGTGGCTCATTCTTTGGATGTATTCAGCCGGTTAATGTTAAGCAGACTTTTGTTTAGAAAAGTATGAGCCAAAAGCCAAAGTTTTGGTGCTTATGTTGTTATCCTTTATTTGGGGATTAGGTCTTTTTTCTGGCACTGGAATCGTGTCCCTTGCTTCTCTCGCTGATTCTTTTAGGTTCTTTACGGATCTTACTCCAGATCCTATTTTGGGGCTTTTGTATGATATAAACAAACAAACGAGTCATGTAAGACCGCTTCCTCTCAGAAGTCCAACCTAGGGTAGGTCCATCTCTATTGGACAAGTCCTGCCATGGTTAAACTGCCATAGTTCTGCAGGGAAGCAATGACAATTCCCAGTAGCACAAGGCTTTTCTCTGGAAGACTTCCAGGTGCACAACGCTAGAGTGTAAGGCCAAATTGCTCCAGTCATCCCCTTACCTACACCGAGGAGAGGCATACCTCTGCTCCACTAGTGGTTATTCAATTCCAAGGGATAAATTCTACCCGCCTGAAAGAAATTTTGATTTCTGTGGCCATCACTCAGACAGTTGTGCAATCACCTCCTGGCACTCCCTGATCTTGGCAGCGTTGCAAGGACCATACTTTCAACAGAGAAACTGCTCTCAAATAGTTTTCCCGACCGTATTAGACACAAACAGTATTTGCTTCTATATTGGGCTTGCTAAACCTCATGGAAAGCCCTGCGTGATTTCATTTGGATGCGACCAGCAGAGTCGCACAAGGACTCTAAAGGACTCCACTGAAAGCAGTCGACAGGATGGGATGTCTGATTTTTCAAAAATCACCCTGTGAGACGGTGGAGGGGGAAACACTTCACAGATTTCCACTGCCCACATGCTGCATTTTCCTCCACTTGTCCCAGGGCTTGCTTCACCTGTTAGAGAGCAGAGCCCACAACCCTGGTGGCACATCTGCTAACTCCGTTCATGCGCTCTCCAGACCTATGGTCCCTTTGCCAAGGCAAGTGGGAAAGTGGGGCGAGATGCAGCAGAAAAGGCAAAGACAGAAATATAGAAATCGACGTCCATCCTGAACTAGAGGAATCCAAAGAATTCCAAAGAATTTGGAATTTCACATCCAAAGTGTGAAAACAGAGAGCTGGACCCTGCCCTAGTGCAAAGTGCAAAGATTGAACATTAGGAAGGAATTTTTCACAGAAAGAGTGGTCGGGCATTGGAATAGGCTGCCCAGGGAGGTGGTTGAGTCACCGTCCCTGGATGTGTTCAAGGGACATTTAGATGCAGTACTGAGGGATATGGTGTAGGGGAGGACTTTGTAGAGTAGGGTAGATGGTTGGACTCGATGATCCCAAGGGTCTCTTCCAACCTCAGTTCAGTGTTGGGGAGTGGGGCCAAGCTATGTTGACTCATCACATCAGTGGGGAACCCGGTCTAGGACCAGGAGTGGGCACCCAACCGCAGTTGGAGGCCACCCAACGAAGGGTCCCATGGGGAGAGCAGTTACTAAACCAGAGTCAGAAAGATTTCTGAGAGGAAATTTCCTTCACTAGACCAAAGCAGATTTTGGGGAGCCCCCGTGAACAGATGAGCAGTGACAGACATGAGCAGCAGCAAAGGTGACCCCTATTAGGGATAAGAAGAAACTCCTTCATGATGGCCAGGGTCAAAGGTGGGAAGAGGAGCTCAGGGAGGCTGTGGGATCTCCACCCGTGGAGAGGCTACTGGATGGGATGAAGCCTCGAGTAGTTCAGCCTGACTTTGACAGTAGCCCTGCTCTGAGCACAGGGCTCGACTGGATGCCTTCCAAAGATCCCTTTGGCTAAACTGTCTCCTGATTCCAGCCAAAAATTTTCTGAATCCATGTCAAGTGCCCAGAAAAACTTTGGTTAACATTCAGTTACTATTTGTCAATGTAATCACTTCTTTTTTTTTTAATTGCAAATATGTATTTCTTTAAAATATATTTCATTTGATTGCAAAAACGCCTGATAATGAATGAAATATTTCATTTTTGGTCAAGAAAAACATTGTGTTCAATCCCACAAGACTTTAGACGAATCTTTTCTCATCTGCTGGGAAACAGAGTTTTGCTTTTGACTAATCCAAAATACCCTTTTAATACCCTACGGCGCAGTGAGATCGAGGGAAGCCTAGATGCCCGGTTCACCCACAACATTTACTCCTGCAAATAGCCCTTCTGGAAGAGAAACTGAAGAGAGAAGTATTTTTCCCCACAGCTTTGTGTTTTGCTATGTCAGATTCGTTGGGTTTCCTTGAATCGTTTTTTTAATGTGAATTTGCACTGCTTGCAGGTGTGCCCGCACGTACCCCTTACGCACCACCAACACCCTTCACAGGGCTAAAATAATTTAGGTTGGCTCCCTCTGCCTGGCTGGTGAAGGGCTGGGTAAAGAAAACTAAATGCAAAACAACCTGAATAAAAAAATAAAAGGCAAAAACAATTCCGGCAGGGCGTTGGAGAGAAGCGAGATGAGCGTCTCCATCAACCCCTTTGAGGAACATGCCTGTGAAGAGATGCTGAGTGCTCACCTCACGTCCCCCCCCGTCGATAAGACAAAGGGCAGCGCAGGCAGGACATACTAACGAGGGCAGTAATGACCAGGGAGCCGTGCATCTCACCGACACTGAGCTTTCCCTCTTCCCCTCTCTTCCTTTTCAAGACTGGTTTTCTTCTGATCGTTCAATTGTTGTCCATATCACAGCATCAACGTTCCCCCCCTCCGCTTCCCCGACCTACAATTGATCACGCTCCCTCCCAACCTGGAGTTTTCTTTCTCCTCCGTATCCAACCTTTATCTTTGTGCAACGGGAGAGAAATACCCGAAAAAAAATTTTGCTAATCTTGTTTGCTTGTTTTTTGCTTTCTCCCCCAGCAACAAAGGAGCTGTCAAAAGTAATGTTTATAATAATTTAACAGATTATTTGCTTATTAGATATTAATCATTCTGCTGCGGCCGGGGTCCATGCTGGTGCTCCTCTACTAGAACAGCGATTCTGATCTCAATTAGATTATGTCTCTCTCCTTTACCTCCCCATAAATCATTCCGGCAAACTGAAATTAACAGCTACTGGAGCGCATTAATAATCTGCCTCACACATTGGAAAATGCATTAGCCGGAACCCTCCCATCACTCTGACTGTTAAGCACATCATTTTGTTTATGAAATATAAACATTTCATGGAAGAGCTCTCCCACATTTCTCTGGGCCTTGTGACAGCTAAAATGATTGCCCACAATTGCCAGTCAGTCAAGCGCCCAAATAAAGTTTGTTTAAAGCCATGGCTCTGTGACTGCCCTATTTTCTCAGGCATTAAAACCCCCCGCATTTAAAGTAAAATTCCTCTTTATCTGGTGAGAAAGGAAAAAGAATAGCTGTGTATCTGTTGGAGTTGTATGGAGACAGATGCACGGTTTGCAAAGGCTCTGGGGCTTCAATATTTGGTTTTGCTTCACGTAGGAGGAAGTGCTGCCAAATTCTTTGCAAAATAAAGCCCCAGAATAATTATTTTAAGGATGATCTAATCAAAGTGTTTCATTTCTGACAAACTGACATTTCGATCAGCACGCTGAGCGATGTTCCAACTTGCATTTTAAAAGCCCAGTGTCATCTTATAAAGCAGGTTAAAATAAAAATAAGAAAACCCAAGAGTTTAATTTCAAAGAGAAGTATGAAAATACAGCGTGCGAAGATCGTCGCAGTGGGACATTATGACAACACGGGGCCTTCTGGTGGTTTTCTTGCAATGATCAGCTGCTAATTAAAGAGCTTCCAAGCCTGCTAGCTGCACAGCTCAGCAGCAACACTTCCACAGCCTCTTCCACCCAGCTCCAATTTCCAGATTTGACACCAGCCAGGGGTTTGGGATTTTATCTCTCTCTCACACGTGCGTCTGGCACCTCGGGAACACAAGCAAACCCACAGTGATGGCATTTCTTCCTTTCTGGGAAGTGGTAAAGTCCAAGCTTTTTCCAGATTGTAGATGGTTTTCGTTTGATCTTGGATGAGTTTGCTCATCAATACAGTATCTTGAATATATTGATAATGGCACTAGCTTAACCCAAAAGGTTTAACGCTCAGCCACTGCAAGGGTGAGGACCATACAGACTAAATTAAGCAGCAAAACCAGAGAATGTACCATTGAAATATTACATTCTGTCTTACATTTGGCACATTTTGTTTCCAAGGAATTTATGTCCGTCTCCTTGCAACAACAAAACCAGGATAGCACCTGCTGTATAAACCAAGACTTCACATCTGACTCTGCCTATCTGTCAGATATTTTACTTGAAGGTAAGCAAACGAATCATAGAATCATTTAGGTTGGAAGGGACATTAAGATCATCTAGTCCAACCATCAACCTAACTGATAAAAAAAACCAAAAGAAAACCATACAAAAAAACCCCCCACATCACTAAACCATGTCTCTAAGCACTATGTCAACCCATCTTTTGGAAACCTCCAGGGATGGTGCCTCAACCACTTCCCTGGGCAGCCCATTCCAATGCTTAACAACTCTTTCCTTGTAAAAATTTTTCCTAATATCCAATGTGAACTTCCCCTGGCGCAACTTGAGGCCAGCAATGTGCCCTTGTGCCCAAGAAGGCCAATGGCATCCTGGGGGGCATCAGGAAGAGTGGGACCAGCAGGTGGAGGGAGGTCATCCTGCCCCTCTGCTCTGCCCTGGGGAGACCCCAGCTGGAGCACTGGGACCAGTTCTGGGCTCCCCAGTTCCAGAAGGACAGGGAACTGCTGGAGAGGGGACAGCAGAGGGCTACAGAGATGATGAGGGGCCTGGAGCATCTCCCTGACGAGGAAACGCTGAGGGACTTGGGTCCTTTTAGTCTGGAGAAGAAAAGGTTTAGGGGAGGTCTAACTAATGTGTACAAATACTTAAAGGGAGGGTGTCAAGAGGATGAGGCCATTTTTTTCTCAATGGTGCCCAGGGACAGGACAAGAGGAAATGGGCACAAACTTGAATGTAAGAAGTTCCACCTAAATGTGAGGAGGAACTTCTTTACTGTGAGAGAGGTAGAGCTCTGGCAGAGGCTGCCCAGGGATTTGGTGGAGTCTCCTTCTCTGGAGACATTCCAAACCTGCCTGGACAAGTTCCTGTGCAATGTGCTGTAGGTAGACCCGCTCCAGCAGGAGGGTTGGACTAGATGATCTCCAGAGGTCCCTTCCAAGCCCATATGATTCTATGATTTCCTCTTGTACCATCGCCTGTGACTTGAGATAAGAGACCAATCCCCAATGGTACTGGCACCACTTTCACTTCCACCTTTGCCAAACTCTTGACCTGAAAATGAGCATTAATACTGTTAATTGAAGCTCTGTATTAAAAGTTAGGCACCTGTGACCTCTTTTACTGGCTGGGAGGGGGCTGTGACCCCCTCTACTGCTGTCCATATACTTCCTTCATCAGTGTCTGGAGAAGACAAGCTCCAACAGGGTAGGTTTAGACTGAACATTAGGAAAGAATTTTTCACAGAAAGAGTGGTCGGGCATTGGAACAGGCTGCCCAGGGAGGGGGTGGAGTCACCATCCCTGGATGTGTTTAAGAGCCGTTTAGATGCAGTGCTGAGGGACATGGTGTAGGGGAGGACTTTGTAGAGTAGGGGAGATGGTTGGACTCGATGATCCCAAGGGTCTCTTCCAACCTAGACGATTCTATGTTTCTAAGAAGAATTCAAGGCTCAGACTGAGCAAGCTTCTTGAAATGTGTGCCTGCTCTACGCTTGGGCTTTCCTGGGAGCGTGCTGCCCTCCCGAAAAGCAGGCACGTGCTGACACCCTTCACTGAATCAGAGCTCGTGGCAGTGCAGCTGCTCAGGTATTAGTATGAGAACCGAGTTTGCGGCTGTGAATTCCTGGGGGTCCAGGCCTGGCTCGTTCTTGCCAGGCTGCGGTCGTCTGTGCACTGATAAACAATAAATAATTGTAATGAATGGTAGTATTTTTTTTAAATACAGGAATGAGCCCATTTAAGATTTAGCTGAGTTTTGTTTATTATTCTCAAAATGCATTCGCAGCATATAGAGTAATGTCTCCAGAGGGCTGTTCTGCCATGGAATATTATGCGACTCTCTATCAATAAATGACACAGCTTTTTACATGTTTTAAGTAAAAGAAATAATTGCTGCTCCTTGTGGAGTTAGGCAATTAATTGCCTAATTATTTTGTTAAGTGTCACTACTAAAAGAAAAACATTACTGGAGCTTTATGGGCAAATTCTCATCTGAACTGAGGGTGAAATTCTGGGAAAGAGCATACACGCTGTATATCTGCACCACACCAGAGTACTAAACTCCTAATAAAAATGTCTTTGACTTGGGGAAAACTAAATCTGTTTCTTTATCAGTAGCTCGGTCTAATTTTTCCATACTTATATTTTTGCTGCCTCATCATCTCTGATCTCTTCCAGGCTTCCTCTGTGGTGCTGACTTGTGTCTCTGCAGAGCCAGGCTAGGAGAAAGGCAACGGTGACTTCTGCTGCTCACAGCAGGCATTTGCTCTTGTAAAGCATGGGGCTGTGGAACCCCACCATGATGTTCATGGAGTGTAGAACACGTGTTGGGACGTGGAGCAGGAATTGTGGCACCTGCAAGGTAAATCCTTCCTAGAACAGGTTTAACCCGGAATTTGGGGTGCTCGATACCTCAGGGCAAGTCATAGTACTGCTGTCACCTCTTCACACATCCCTGCAGTGATGAATCATGGATCTCTCCCACATTACTGAACTTCCTACCATTAAGGACAAAAATGAAGGCATGGTCTGCTCCCTTGCCATTGCTGTCAGTGGTGGCAGCAGGGGCTCATCAGCTTCCGGGCACATAATTGCAAATGCAAACCCAAACATCAAGCTCCTGCTTCCAGTGTTGCTGTTGTTCTTTCAGAAAGCACAAGTGACCCTGCTCACCCAACAAAAATAGGCTGGGATGAAGCAAAACTTAAAAGTTCGAGTCCCAGAGGATCAAACAATGCCTCTCATGGCAGTACACAGAATCACAGAATCTTCATGGTTGGAAAGGACCTCTGAGATCACCGAGTCCAACCACACACACACAAAAAAACCCCACAATCTTGGGGACTAGAGCATGCCCTGAAGTGCCACCTCTACCCATTTCTGAAATACCTCCAGGGATGGTGACTCCACCACCTCCCTGGGCAGGCCCTTCCAGGGCCTGACCACCCTCTCAGCAAAGTCATTCGTCTCAAGATCTCATCTAACCCCCCCCTGCCACAACTTCAGACCATTCCCTCTGCTCCTCTCATGATTCCCTTGGGAGAAGAGGCCAACCCCCACCTCTCTACACCCTCCTTTCGGGGAGCTGGAGAGGGCAAGGAGGTCTCCCCTCAGCCTCCTCTTCTCCAAACTCAACATGCCCACTTCCCTCAGCCTCTCCTTGTAGGACTTCTTCTCCAGACCCCTCCCCAGCTTGGTGGCTCTCCTCTGGACACGCTCCAGCCCCTCAATGTCCTTCTTGTGGTGAGGGGCCCAGAACTGAACCCAGCCCTCGAGGGGAGGCCTCACCAGTGCCCAGTCCAGAGGCACCATCACTGCCCTGCTCCTGCTGGCCACACTGCTCCTGACCCAGGCCAGGATGCTGGTGGCCTTCTTGGCCACCTGGGCACACTGCTGGCTCCTGTTCAGCCGGCTGTCCACCAACACCCCCAGGTCCTCTTCCGTTGGGCAGCTTTCCAGCCACACTTCCCTGAGCCTGGGGTTGTTGTGTCCGAACTTGGGGTTGTTGTGTGTACAAACCCATCTGGATGGGCTCCTGACTGTCCCTGCCTGGGGCAGGAGCCTGGGCAAGTATCTCTGGCATCCCTGTCCACCTGTCTCCTCCCATGGCAAGGTTTTTCATTTGCCATAAGATGGGATCCCAGAGGTTTTCCCCCTCTTTGTCAGAAATCACAGTGCCAGGGTCATTTTACATGGCCTACAGACAGTAGGCGTCTCCCCATCTGCTGAAGATGGCAGAGATGAAAGTCCTGGGTTAACAGGGCCATGCCCACAAGCCACAGCTGCCCATATATTGGTCCACTGATGCCTGTGGCTACGTGCAGAACATCCCCAAGGAATTCAAGAGGTTCATTGTCTCCTGAGAAAGAAAGGGGCAAAGGAAAGCGGGGCTGAGAGAAACTGTGATGCCTGCCAAGCTCTCCTGCAGCCCTCCTGTGAGAGCCTCTGGGAGCACCAACAGGAATTTCACACTTCACCTACAGACTCCATCAAAACAAACTTTCCCTGTGGGCGTGCTTCAGGCTGGAAGAAGCAGCCGGGCCCATGAACCCAGCCTGCAGTTACCAAGGGGGCTATGGAGGACTCTGTTATATAATTATCTTCATAAACCCATTAAGCTTCATCTTAAAGCCGGCCAGGGCTCAGTTCCTTCTTTCCCTATTAGAAGGCTCTTCCAGAGTCCTCTGCCGGTTAGAAATAATGTAATTGCTTAAATTTATTCACGGTCAGTTCAAAGCCATTTGTTCCTCTGCCAACATTGTTCTTTAGCTCAAACAGCTTCCCTGTTGCACAAGGGGCAGCAGATTTTAGTGTTTCTGAACCCAAGGTTCGGGATGCATAAGGATGAGGCAGGGGCCAACTGCAGCAGATTTGGAGGCTACGGAAACAGATCCGGTTTGCTGTACTATTTCTATTGCTAGCCCACATCACCAGATGCTGCCTCATAGCTTGACTGAAGCTGGCTTAGGTCTACTTCCTAAAAGCCTCCAAGGAAAGAAGTATCACCTGAAATTCTGGGGGGAATTTGAAGTTCAACAGTAGCGCAACCAAAGCCTACTCTAACAAGTTAGACAGGGCAGGCATCAGCCCTTTATTCCATCTCCACCTAAACTGAAGTGAAATTATTTTTTTCCATGGCCTCCTACATGCTGGATGTAAGACGGGCAGTGTCCCCTCTGGTGACCACTTCCATCTACTCCTTCCCAGAGTCAGCTTAAAGTTTAACACGCAGCGTTTGCTTAGTATTTATTTTCCTTTTCCCTCTCTCAGACCTGTACAGAGCTTTTGAGAAATGGCTGGCACTTGATGTTTATCAATGTTTTTCTCACTATGTAGGAGAAAGTATAAGGGACATATTTCATGATGAAGTAGGCTTCTAGTTAACAGGACAAAATGAAAGCCCAGCCATAGATCAGCATAATATGTCAAAAGAGAAAAGAGTTCGATTTATTGTAAATGATATCCAAGTTGGAAAAAAGCACAATGCTAGAAATCAAGATCCTGATTTAGGAAAGTACTCCAAGATGTGCTTAAAAATCAAGCATATACTTAAGTCCTTCTGAAGCTAAAGGGCATAATTGTTTTCTTCCATTAAAAAGATTACAAAAAATATCTTTTATTTAGACACTTCTTCGGTGTCGCACTAGGCACTATGCACGTTACGTTAATGAAGGCAGCATCACATTTTATATTCCTGGTAAAATATTCTGGAAATGTCTAGGACAAAATGCAACTTTGCAAATATTTTCTGGGCTGCATTAACATCGGGATAGTAGGAGAGGGGTTGTGGGGCTGCAACGTGCACAGGGAGCGGGGCTGAAATCCCAGCGTGTAGTCGGGTTTTTATTGCCCGATTTGACCCTGAAAGGTTGAGGAGAGCTTTGTGCCTTCTGAACTGAGCAAACACCGGGGTCACAGAAGAACCGTGGTCATTGTGTTAGTTTTTACAAGGTAAGGTTTTTTTTTTTTTTTCCCACAGGAAAAATTTTGCCAGGAAGTTTCTCACTTCATCACCACGCACGTCGTCTTTGTCAACCTGGGCATTTACTGCAGGAAATGCAGAGCACATTCTTCACAGACTGCGTGTTGTACCCCTTCAGCTATTTTTCATATCTGCGAGGGGACTGAAGGTGGGGAAGACTTTGGTGAAAGTCTCCGACTAAAGAGCGCACCGACTCCAACAGCTACCAAGAGCACACAGTAACTTTTAACCTGCTATTTGTAAAAAAATATGCAATGAGAAGCCTGTGAACAGCAGCCATAATTTAAGGGGAGTTTATTACTAATTGCATATACCAAACCAGCTACATCTACCACAGAAAAAAAAAAATAGTATTTGATATAACCGCATCAGGACCGGGAACTCATAAAGTTTGTCAGCAAACAGCAATATTATTTTAATTTACAATAAGACGATAACTGAAGTAGGAAATAATTCTTCTAGCTCTATGTAGTATCCTAGCCCAGCATGGGGAACATAATTTGACACTGGATTTCAAGAAACAAAACATGTTGCGGGTAGCCTTTTCTTGTCAGGCAAGACACTGAGCTGCGGGATGGTGTTTTTCAGGAGGACAGGGTGAGTGGATGAAGGTAGGTGAACAGATGAAAAAAGAATGGAAGTGATTAACTGACAGCAGCTTTCCACAGGGCACAGCGAAATATTAAAAAAAAATCACAAATATTTTCCCCATCTCCGTGGCAGTCACACCCACTGATTTTTCAAGTAAGTTGGATCAGCAACGGTCGGACTCGATGATCTCCAAGGTCTTTTCCAACCTAAATGATTCTATGACTTTAATATGTGGCCATTGGCTACTATCTCCCTACCACGGCAGGATCTCCTCCAAATATTACACCCTCCCCCTTTACCACTGCTTGACAGCCACAGAACTGAACAGGATGGGAGAGGAAATATCTGCACCAGGTTTAGATTGGTGAGGAAGGGTCACACGTGACCGTATCTTCCCCTGCAACATGTTAGAGGAGAAGAGACCAAATGAGAGCAGTAATTCACTTATCCAACATGCAAAACAGCTTCCCTACACTAGTTTCTGAGCTTTATACAACAAGAGAGCTACAAAACAAGATAAAAAATAATCAGACCTGCATTCTCCAAAGTGGATGCTCTGACGTGATGGGCCTTGTGCCTGTCACTAGAGAGGTGAACCAAGTGAGGTGTTTGCTCAGAGACACCCAAGAGCCATTTCTCCAGCTGTTGGGGACCTGCACCACCTCCTGCCCAGCCCCAGGTGCTCAGTGGGCCTCTTCCTCCAACTGTTCCCCCCTAAATGAAGCGCCATGAATGCCTTCCCTGCAGGATGGCTTCAGCAGGAGAACAACCTCGGGAGACCTCTCTAGGACTCTGCGCTTTCTCAGACCTCCTCTCTCACTCCTTCCCTCATGACTGCTCTGATTTATAGGCCTAGTTTGGCCCCAAATGATTTAATAGCATGGATTATTATTTTTTTTTTTTTTCTATTGTCAGAGTGTAGGTATCCCCTGGTGTTTAAAGTCCCCAGTCCATGTGCAGTCTGGGGTGGTGAAATAAGCCAGCTAAGCTGGAACCATGCTTTAGCACCAGAGCTCATTTAAAGCAAAGCAAGAAATCCATACTCCTACAGACATAATTACACCAGTAATTACAATCATTACCGCAGTTCTGGCTTGGGAGGCCTCCCCGAGTCCTGGGAAGACAGGAACATATTTGGGGCTCGTGGCTTTGTGCACGTTTGCAGAGGAGATTGGGCAAAAGAAAGAAATTCTTTGCTGTGAGGGTGGTGAGACACTGGAACAGGTTGCCCAGAGAAGCTGTGGCTGCCCCATCCCTGGAGGGGTTCAAGGCCAGGCTGGATGGGGCTTGGAGCAACCTGGTCTGGTGGGAGGTCTAACAGCTATGGGAACTATCAACCCACCTAAGCCCAGGTTCACCAGGGCTTAGCGAATTTTCAGTGGGGGACCCATGGCTTTGTGGCAGGCTGCACGTGTGCACGTGTGTGTGTGTGTGCATGTGTGTGTGTGTGCCCCGGGGAGGCGTGCAATGGCACCCGCAGCTGTGCTAGGCCGCTCTCCCGCTACCCCTTCCTTTAAGCTGCCATAAATAAAAACATGAGCAGAACGGCCCCGGCGGAAGTATTTACAGAATAATTTTCAATTGCTGACACCGCCGAGCTAAGCGCCCGAACGCTAAAGTTTATGATGTGTAATGCCTCGGGCTACCACGGCCCCAATTTGGACAAACCTGCCATTAACACCCGCGTGGCAGTTATTTTACTGGGGGTGACAGATTGTGAGGTAGGGAGAGTAATTCAGACTATTACCCAGGTGAAGGCATGAAAGCTCGGTGATATATGAAGACCACTTAAATTCATTGTATCTTGTACATCACATCTTTGATAGATTATAGCTGTGGCATTAAAATGGAAATGGTTTCTCTGAGGCCTGACAGGGGCTGGGGTGACCCGTGACCTCCCTCTGAGGAATGTGACTGACCGAATTATCAGTTAAGAGAAAAATCTATGGGGAATAGACTCACAGTGATGGAGAATCCACCATGCATATATATTTTTTTTAACTTTTGCTTTGATTGAAAGCTGTGGTACTCAAGCAACCCCCCCCTCCCCACCTCCTCTCCCTGTCTCCCTGCTCCCCCTTAGCCAATCCCAGACTCCTCCGCTCCGATTCCAGATCAGCCGGGCCCCCGATATTGATTGAAAAATTGTTATTAGAGATAGTAGGTCTTCCTGCATGCTGCCTACTGATTTAATTTGGAAAACATTTAATTTTATGAAGCGGTAAATGATAGTGGCACGCTCTCTCGTGTTAGGGAGCAGCTGGCTCTTTAGCTGTTCGCCGTCACTACTCCCAGGTGTCCTCTTTGCAATCATGTGTTCCCTTCCCCTTTGCTTAACAAGTTATTTCAATTTCTAAACGAATGCTGAACAAGAGAAAGACAACATGCAAATTGAGATCCCAGCCGCCATTCACACATGAAAAAGTTCCCCTGGAATTCCCTCAACTCTGCCCGTCCCTCCCGCCCTCCCTCTGCATCTGTCAGGAAAAAACAGAGCCCTTGTTCTCATCAGATTGTTTTTACCAATGACCTGACACCACCATCTATAATTAATTACATCATTTACATTAGACTATTGACTAAACAAATACATAAATCATAGGCAGAGTCAATAGACGCAGACATATTTAATCATGTTCTAAATAATGATTACTGCTCCCATAATGCAATAATTATTTTCAGCAGCTGACTTGAATTAATCTTCTGTCAAAGTGCCATCTGAAAAAAGGGAGCAGACCACGGCGAAGATGAAGGCGGTGGCCCCGGTGATGGAGAAGCCGTCTAGCACTTTGTCGTCTACCTCTCTGTCCCCAGGAGGTTCTGCAGGCAGCGGGGTCCCAGAGGATGCTCAGCACCACCCAGCTGGTGCCTCCACCTCTTGCTGGGGAGCCCTGATGGACCCCCAACAGCACCAGCCCCAACTCCACTCACACATGACTCAAAGCTCCCGGCGGGCAAGGGATGACCTCCCATTAACTCCAGTGGGTGTCCAACCCTGTCCCTCCACACCATGCAGGATTGGGGGGCTGCTCAGGCACCCTTGCCTCCATCCTCTCTCCTCCTCTGGTCCTGGTTTGCAAGGTGCCAAGCGCATCTGAAAACCAGGCCGATGTGACCCTGAACAGACACTGTTCTCCATGGGGGCTAATGCAATTAGGGCGAATTTAACTCTCATTTACTTAAAAGCATTTCAAAAGGCATTTCATTAATTTGCAAAACACACATCTGGTCTACCGTCCCGATTCGCCTGGCACGCTTCAAACCATGGCATGTTTTCAAAGGGCCTCCACAACGGGGCCGCCCTCTTCCCCCTCGTTTCCACAGCAGCCGAAAGCCTCCTCCCAGCAGAGTCCACCCCAGCTCTGATGGGAACAGCAGGAGGACAGAGTCCCCGCTCCCCACAGGATCCTGTCCCCAGCAGTTAGCTTATGGTGCCATGAGAATGGAAGCACGGCATTTTACTGGAGAGAGAAGCTTAATAATCACAGGGGCTGCTACAGATAGAGGAGGTGTCCTCAGAGGAGACGAAGGGAAAATTCTCCATGAGGAATAAGTAGCATCAGAAAAGCTTGAGGGTCGGAAGGCTCTACAGAGGGACCTGGACAGGTTGGATCAATGGGCCAAGGCCAATGGGATGAGGTTCAACAAGGCCAAGTGCCGGGTCCTGCCCTTGGGTCCCACCAACCCCCTGCAGCGCTCCAGGCTGGGGGCAGAGTGGCTGGAGCTGCCTGGCAGAAAAGGACCTGGGGGTGTTGGTGGACAGCCGGCTGAACAGGAGCCAGCAGTGTGCCCAGGTGGCCAAGAAGGCCACCAGCATCCTGGCCTGTGTCAGGAGCAGCGTGGCCAGCAGGAGCAGGGCAGTGATGGTGCCTCTGGACTGGGCACTGGTGAGGCCTCCCCTCGAGGGCTGGGTTCAGTTCTGGGCCGCTCACCACAAGAAGGACATTGAGGGGCTGGAGCGTGTCCAGAGGAGAGCCACCAAGCTGGGGAGGGGTCTGGAGAACAAGTCCTACGAGGAGAGCCTGAGGGAAGTGGGCATGTTGAGTTTGGAGAAGAGGAGGCTGAGGGGAGACCTCCTTGCCCTCTCCAGCTCCCTGAAAGGAGGGTGTAGAGAGGTGGGGGTTGGCCTCTTCTCCCAAGGGAATCATGAGAGGAGCAGAGGAAATGGTCTGAAGTTGGGGAGGTTTAGATGAGATCTTAGGAAGAATGACTTTCCTGAGTGGGTGGTCAGGCACTGGAAGGGCCTGCCCAGGGAGGTGGTGGAGTCACCATCCCTGGAGGGATTTCAGAAACATGTAGAGGTGGCACTTCAGGGCATGCTCTAGTGCACGAGATTGGTGGGTTGAGTGTTTGGTTGAGTATTTTGTTTTATGTTTGGTGTTGTGTTGGTGTGGTGGTGTTGGTTTTTTTTTTTTTTTGCATGTGTGTGTGCATGGTTGGACTTGATGATCTCAAAGGTCCCTTCCAACCACGAAGATTCTGTGATTCTGTGAAAAGGATACCCTAGGTTTAGGGTTGGAAATCCCCCAAGGAGGAGGTGAACCTGTCTTTACCATGGTCCCTGCTCGAAAGCTCACACCTTGTGAGATGTTCTATGTGGGAGCAGCAGGGAAAAGGATTTCTAGCTGGGAGAAGGTTAGCTTATTTAGGGAGTTCTCTATGTTGCAGCAGGCACAAGGGTGGTTTTGGGGATGGTGAAGAGATGTTTTAACAACTTTCCTCCTCCAACTATTGACTAGACTAACAGCCTCTTGGTTAATGAGCTATTTTGATTTCCTGTAGCTTGATACAGGTTTAACAGTTCTGGAAGAGACAAACTCTCCTGCTTCAGGCACTATCCAGCTTCTAACACAGAGTTAGCACATCTCAAAACCAACCCTCTGCATAGTTTTTTTTTCCCTGTATTCTTGCATTGCAAGACAAGTTTGATCCAGCAAAGCCCTTCTTCTGTCTCTGAGGGTGAAGGAAGTGCAATAGTGAACAACAGATAATTTAAGGTATGGAACTGCCTAGGAAATTCAATTGTAAAATCAAAGCCACTGCCCTTTTCAAAAAAAAAAAAAAAAAAAAGGCAAACTTCAACTCTCAGGTCTTAATTTCCCGTCATTATACATGTACGGCTGATTCTTCATATCGGTAATATCAGTACACATTTGTCATAACACAAATCTAAATAAGCCTGAGGAGATGTAATGAACAGCATTTGGACGTATAGCTGGACTTTCCAGCATTGCACCTTTGAATGCCTTTCTAAAATAGAAGAATTGGGCAGACTACACTAAAATATTCATGAAGGATAATGAAAAAACAGCCGTCAATGACAGTGTTATAGGTTGGTTAATATTGTATGATGAGTGTGTTATAACCATAAATAAACAATAAGTATAAATGACAGTGAATATAAATAATCATTAATACAAATAATAAATAATAAAATTAAACTCAAGAGGGCAATGTGATAGAACCAGGAGAGGCATCAACTATCAAATGGCTTTCCTTCCTACTCCTCATTCTCTCAAAATGCTTTCAGAGCCGATATTGTTGTTCTCTGCTGTCAAAACCAGAACAACGCTGTATGCTGTGCTTCTATCTCTTTCAATATGCATTGATAGCATTTCAACAATTGTAATAAAAAAAAAAAAAACAGCAATCTTGACCTTCTAGAGGGTAGAAACCTTAAATGGGCCATGGGCACAAAAGTAATGAATCAGAAGAATAATTTATTTTCTTCCCTGGAATTGAAAGGAAGGAGCTTGTGTGAGCCATCTGTAATCATAATTTGCTTAAATGTGATCTTCAGCCTCAGACTATAACAATTGGGGGCAAAAAAAAAAAAAAAAGCTAAAATAGTTTCGTTGGTTGAGAAATATTCCAAAGAGAAAACAAAGAAAGAAAAGGAGATATAAAAACGTTCCGGTGGCTAACAGCCTGAGCTGGATGGGGATGCAAGAGGTGCAGATGCACCCTCTGGGTTTGGTATGTGGCTTACACGAGAGAGGGGGAGAGTCACTGGGCTTCCCAAATCTCCTTTCCAGCAGTGTAGAAAATTCCTGATACCTGTCTCGTGTCTCTATGTTACAAGCTTTAATAAGAAACAACTCGGCGTCGACGAAGACAGCAAAACCCAGCAGAAACGTCGCGCGCGGCAGCAGATCCCCAGCATGCACAGAAACAAGTACCACCTTTAAGAAACTTTCTAGAGGTGCTATTACTTAAACCGGTGCTCAGTATTAACTGGGCATCTTGATAAGCAATCTGCAAGATGCTGGTGGAAGTGCTGGAGAGCCTGAATGATTGCCCTAAGACTGCACGGGTTCCTGTAACGTAGCACAACGTGGAATACTTCCATCCAGGAATTCACACGTGCTCCCTGTTTAGGGGATGCCTTAGCCTTCTGGATTTATCACAGAATCACAGAATCTTCTAGGTTGGAAGGGACCTTAAAGATCATCTTGTCCAACCGTCAACCTAACTGACAAAAATAGACACCCACACAACAAACAAGGAGCATCATCACTAAACCAGACCTCCCAGCACTACATCAACCCGTCTTTTGAACACCTCCAGGGATGGTGCCTCAACCACCTCCCTGGGCAGCCCATTCCAATGGCTGATGACCCTTTCAGTGAAAAAATTTTTCCTAATATCCAGCCTGAACCTCCCCTGGGGCAACTTGAGGCCATTTCCTCTTGTCCTGTCGCCTGTGACTTGAGAGAAGAGACCGACCCCCACCTCTCTACACCCTCCTTTCAGGGAGTTGTAGAGAGCAATAAGGTCTCCCCTCAGCCTCTCCTCAGGCAACCTGCTGTGTCACACCTAAAGGCCATACCTTAATTACCCCATTACACCTGGGTCTTTGAACCCATTTGTTATCTTGGCCAATCTTCTGATCCCCCTCCCCACTCCCCCCAACCCGAACATATTTGTGAACAGTAGATGGTTGTTGGCAGGCTGCAGTGCAGGTGGAGGCTTTCTCAGGGAGATGCCTTGTCTAAAGTAGCTACTCAAAGCCCATTAATCAGGGCCATGACTAAATTCAGGTGAGAACTGCAGCACTTGGAGGAGGAGGGGGGGGCAGGGGAGCAAATTCTGCTGGGGCTCCCCTCTTTGCTAGCAGGCTTTCCCACGCCAGGAGCAGGTAGAGCAGCCCTCTGCCCATCAGTCACACCGTTGGATGCAGCACTACAAAGCACCAGGGGAAGTTGTGTTAAAAAAAAAAATATTCTTTGCAGAGCAGGAATACCAGTCACGCCGAGTTCAACCGGCTGTATGAGTCCTACACATCTCTTTTGGCCCTTCCCTTCTTGTACCCCCTTTTTTGCTATGCCAGGGTTAAAGTGCTTATTCTCCACTTTTGAAGTCCTGTGTGTAACCCTTCCCTATTTCCACGTGAAGTTGCCATCTCAAGATGCCAGTGTGCCAGTCTACCTGCCACACACACCTGCCATCACACCCTCCATTTCTTCCATGGTGATCTCTGAGCTGCCTGGGGTTGGATATTTTACTTTTAATATTTGATTTCGGAAGGACAGTTATTATTTCACATGTGCGGTTGAAAGGATTTTTGAAACTATCTTGAGACTTTTTTTTCCCCCATAAACAACTTCTTAGTAATTTCCTTATAAAAATGGAACATCATTCCACTCTGGAATGTTTATTAGAGACCACTCTGGAATGATGCTTATTAGGGACCACTCCTTGATTTGTCCAGCTTTGCAGCAACCAGATTTCTAAATGACTCCTCCATTGAGGTTTGGTTTTTCAAAGCCAGAAGAGCCAAGTTCCTGCTATTTGAGATGGTGGCCAAGAGTTGGAGTAACCTTCTTGCCTTCCTGTCACTTGAATGTGATCCTGGGGGAAGGGTTGCCTGCTGGTGTAAACAGCAGCATGGACATGAGCTCATAGCCAGCCCCAAAACCTTTAATAAAGAAGTGAGGCCCACTTATTACAGACAGAGGTAAGTAGCCAAGTGATACGGTTATTTATAAACTTTTGTTAAGTCTGTCATTTTTAGCTACGCTTAAAAGCAACCTTTTAAAATGATGTTTCAGGAACACAGTCAACAGCAAGGCGAGCTGGTCTTTGGCATGATTAGATTTTGCTCCCTTTACCTTGATGAAACGATGCCTTATTAGCATTCCAAAATGAGAGTGCGCTCTAAATGTAAGTGGATTTTAATACAATATTTTTGAGGAAATGTCAAGCTGCATTGGGTACGTCTCCTCCCTGCCCCCTTTCTCTTCTCCAAACAGCAGAGTTCAGCAAGGAACTGTGCCAAAATAATGAGCGAGGGACAGAGGGAATTTCAGAGTCAAGGTAAAAGATGAGAAATACGTTCTGCCAGCAGTAACGTCACTGTGGTTCGGCTGCCACCTGCTTAATTCAGTGCCTCTCCTTCAGTTTTGCACCGATGTAAATAATAAAGTCTTTGGGGCTCCATGCATTTCTCACGACTATTCGATTAGTACTTAATACCGCATACCAAAACTTGGAGGTTTTGGTTGTTTAAAGTGCTACCAACTGGCGCAGAGCCGCAGAATGGTATGGGGTTGGAAGGGACCTCTGGACATCATCTAGTCCAACGCCCTCCCAAAGCAGGGCCACCCAGAGCAGGTCCCACAGGAACGTGTCCAGGTGGGTTTGAATGTCTCCAGAGAAGAAGACTCCACCACCTCCCTGGGCAGCCTCTGCCAGGGCTCTGCCACCCTCACAGCAAAGAAGTTCCTCCTCATGTCCAGGTGGAACTTCTTACAGTCAAGTTTGTGGCCATTTCCTCTTGTTCTGTCCCTGGGCACCACTGAAAAAAGACCAGCCCCATCCTCTTGACACCCTCCCTTGAAGTATTTAGAAGCATTGATCAGATCCCCCCTCAGCCTTCTCTTCTCCAGACTCAAAAGACCCAAGTCCCTCAGCTTCTCCTCATAAGAGAGATGCTCCAGGCCCCTCATCCTCTTTGTAGCCCTCTGCTGTCCCCTCTCCAGCAGTTCCCTGTCCTTCTGGAACTGGGGAGCCCAGAACTGGTCCCAGTGCTCCAGATGGGGCCTCCCCAGGGCAGAGCAGAGGGGCAGGATGACCTCCCTCCACCTGCTGGTCCCACTCTTCCTGATGCCCCCCAGGATGCCCTTGGCCGCCTTGGCCACCAGGGCCCATTGCTGGCTCATGGGCATCCTGTTGCCCACCAGGACAGGCACAGTTATTTACACTGGCTGGAAAAGTCAACGCAAGCAGTTATCCTCTGCTGTGCACCCTGCCTTATTTGGGATTACTGGAGCTGTGCACCCATGGGCTTCAGGGGGTTAAAGGGCCCCTGAAAAATTGTTGCCCAAAGTTACTGAAGTCTGGAGTAAAAAAAAAAAAAAAAAAAGAACAAAGAAACCCAAGCCACAAACCTCAAGCAGGCAAAGCATACCTGCTTAAATTAAATTAAATATTAACATCCTCTGCTTTAGAGTTGCACCATGAACGTAATATGTGCACGGTTAATGAACCGCAATTTATTTACACCTCAAACAAAGAGTATCCTCGCTGCCCTAAAGTAGTTAAATTGCCCTCTTCCTAGTGAAATTTATTGCCATTTAAACATGCCAAAAGGCCATTCTGCCGGTCATTACAATAATCTATCATTTCTGCAACTGCTGGTATCCTGTTCTGTGGTCAAATTCAATCTGAGAAGGGTCAACAGAATTTTTCCACCAAATGCTTCCCTCTTGCCTGTCATCAATTTACTTTTGTCAACAAAAAGGGCATTACTACCGAATGAAATAGAAGATCCCCTTAAGACCTCTGGCAAACAGCGAGAGCTTCTCTGACGTATCGCACCGTTTCTGCTTGCAGATGTGTGCGTGAGTGTGTGTGTGTGTGTGTGTGCTAGGACCTCAAATGCACCAGCAGAAATTGTGTAGCTTGTCAAGAGCCTTTTGCTCCGATTACCATTCACATTTCTCGCTGCTGTGGAACAGCTGCACACTATTTTCAGTTTTTCCTCTATGAAAAGAGTTTTAAGACTATGTTTTCCTTTCGCATCCACCTGGCTGAGGCCATTAACCGGTGACACACGCACACACACAAAAGGTTAAGGACCTTCATGAAGGATCCACGAAGAGAAGTCCAACTTCTACCTGCCACTGAGATTTAAATTTTAAATGGCTAATGGTCCCTACTGGGAGCACCTCACCAAAAACTGACTTCATCACAAATGCTGGGGAACTCTTGATTCTGTTGAAAGTACAGCTAGATTTTGGCTAGGCATCTAAAAATCCCAGGGAACAGACTAGTGCCATATAATAAAAATAATACTACTAATAAAACCACCACAGTGCCCTTAAATGATTTTTTAATATACCAGTGTCAAGAAACACAAACCCAAATCAAGTCAATTAGGTGGCTATTATTAATCAGCATCCTTTCCATGTAGTTGAAGGACCCCGATGCTGTGCCCCCCCATTCCTCTAGCATACTGTTAAATGCTTAGGAGGTATTATTATACCTAATCCTTGCCACAAAGAGCTTTTTATAGACATATAAAACAGGAGGAGAAATGAAAGGCAAGGAAGAGTGCCAGGTGTGTAGCTTTGAGGTTTCCTTGTGATGGGAATACTTTGGTCTGCAAGCTGTTTGTCCCAGAGCCTGGGAGAGAAGGCAGGGAAAGGGCTTTACTATTTATCCACAGGCATAAAAGAGGACAGTTTATTCATACCATCTTATCTTTTCTCTGTTTTTTTGGTTTTTTTTCTTTCATGTGGACAACATGTAGGCATCGATCTGGAATAAGTTTTGGTGCTTTCTTCCCATCTTTGACCAGTCTGGGGCGATCACCCAGGAGAAATGGTCCCCATTCCAATAGCAAACAGAAAGTGCCATGTTTACACTGGAAGGGTTATTAAGCCTTGGAATGGGCTGCCCAGGGAAGGGGTTGAGGCACCATCCCTGGAGGTATTTAAAAGATGGCTTGACATAGTGCTTAGAGATATGGTTTAGCAATGGTTATTTTTGTGTTTGTCAGAGTTAGGTTGACGGTTGGACTAGATGATCTTAAAGGTCCCTTCCAACCTAGACCTGTGATTCTATGATCTCATTTCCTATAACATCCCACAGACCCATACGCTTTGATGAATCACTGTGCAGATTGGAAGAGCCACTTTTTTTTTTCAGTGACTCAAGGAACGAAATTCACATGTAGCAAAGAACATGGCTTCTCTTTCTCTCAGAGTACTCCATCCTCTGTCTCCCACGTCGTTTCCATGGCCAAATGATAGTGGATTTTACTTGGAAAAGCTCTAGCTGATGTAGCATGTGGGCTTTTCCAAAGCCAAGCACTTTCCACATGCTATCATTAGAAAGGGGATTCAATCTAATGTCCAGACCAACCAACCAAGAAGGGTTGCTAAGAGCAGGAGGCAGAGAGAGAAATAATAACAAGACAACATTTTTTAGTGAAGAACTACCTGAGCTTTGTCCAATTTTCTTCTTCAGGCTGTTTTCCTGCATTGGAATATGCAATGATCAGATGTTCCTTCTCAGGAGTGTCAGCTGGGTGACAGCGAGGATACTGCAGATTTGGAAAGCTAGTCTGTCTCATCATTTTGGTTTTGTACAGGAAGCCAGAGGTCTTGACAGGCACATTCAATAAAAAAAAAAAAATAATCCATGCTTGGAGCCAAAAATTCACTCAAACACTCTTGTTTGAGCTCTGAAGCAAAACCTCTGCTCAAAGAGCCTCCAAAATAATCGTGTCAAATTTATACAAATGCTAACAATTTATTCCAAGAAAATGAAATCCACTGAGGTGAGACTGGGAAGTGTTAAAACTTAATGAACATAAAAATATATAGCCTGTCTTAAACAGAACTGAATTTTCTTGAGCTGGCTCCAGTCCTCAGCATTCCCTCTTCTGATTTTTAATCACTTGGAAACATCCATAATATTTGTCTTGTGCTGGAAAGATGATGAAAGTTGTTCCCCCTGTTTGAATATAACGCAGGTGAGGAAACTGCCTTTGACAGCTTATAGCAATTACTTGTCTTGACTTTTAAGGAGAAGAGCTGGCCAGCAAAGTGACACAGAGGAGAATAAAGAGATGTGAGGTGCCCCTCTCTTCAGATGACCTACAAATATCCCTCGTCTCTGTGCTGAGGGGAACAGCATGCACGTGGGCAGAGAAAAAGGGCAACAAGTAGAGCTTTATTTCCACCAGCCCCACTGCATCAACCAGGAGAACTCTACTATTAAGTAGTAGCAGGAGGAATAAATGAGCCTGTTCTTGGTATAGGCCAAATTCATACTCTTTTTCACTGTAAGAAGAGAGAAACCAGGAGAGACACTGAGATTCTCTAAACATGGCTATTGACCTTCAAAGCATCAGGCAAGGCCAGCATTTGGACTTTCAGCAGCAACTGCTGCAACCACCAGTATTTTACTGAGCAGTATGTAGATTCTCCACCAGGGATGGGGTAATCCAGTTTATATGTACAAACTGGGGGATTAGAGGCTGGGAGCAGCCCTGATGAAAGAGACCCAGGGGTTCGGGCTGCTGGCGAGTTGAACGTGAGTCAACAGTGTGCCCTGGCAGCCAAAAGGGTCAAAACATGTTCTGGGATGCATGAAGAGCAGCATAGGTCAAGAGATGATTGTCCCACTCTACACTACTGGTGTGGCCCCACTTTGAGTTTTGGGGACTTTGATATAAGAAGGACATCAAACTGTTGGAGTGCATCCAGAGGAGGGCAACCAAGATAGTGAAATGTCTCAAGGGCAAGGCTTATGAGGAACAGCTGAGATGACTTGGTTTGTTCAGCTTGGAGAAGAGAAAGCTGAGGGGTGACTTCATCCCAGTCTACAACTTCCTCGTGGCAGGCAGTGGCTGATCTCTCTCTCTGATGACCACTTAGTACACAAGGAAATGGAATGAAGCTGCATCAGGAAAAGTTCAGAATCGACATTAAAAAGGTTCTTTACTGGAAGGGTGGTCGGTCACTGGAAGGTTATCTGGGGAAGTGGCCAAAGCACCAAGCCTATCAGAGTTCAAGGAGAATCTGAATGACTCTCAGTCATATAGTTTAGTTTTAGGTAGACGTGCGAGGAGCAGAGAGTTGAACTTGGTGATCCTTATCAGTCCCTTCCAACTTGAGATATGCTATGATTCTGTGAATATGCAGACCAACCAGGCTGTCTGCTTAGTCAGGGTCAGTACATGAAGTTTTCATGCCTTGAGATGTGGGCCAGGGCCTGGGTGACATTCAGACTACCTGTTGAGACTGTAGACCTCATAGCTGCCTAGAACCTCCTAGCTCCTTTGTCTTACCAATAGTTTACTGGTACCATCTGCTGGTACCACCCAGGAAACATCCAATCTTGAAGTAAATCACTGCCCTTTCACTTGCTCTGCCTGTCCATAGAACAAAGTTGCCACTTCTGCTGCCCTTGCAACCATTAGTTGCTACCACCTGGAAGGGGCTACAGCTCCAAAGGAAGCTGAGCTAGAGCCCACCATGAGTCCTGCTCCACAGCCTCCTTCCTTCTAGAAGGACCCATTTTCCCCTCGCTAAGACTGTCCCCCCCAGAGCACACACTGGGGCTTAGTTCTGCTTCCAGAAACTCAACTGGGGCAGATGTTCCTGGTGGAAGGGCAGTAATGGCTTCAGTTGATTGAGATCAGATCTGTCACAGTTCACCTGGCAGAGCCAGAGTGGTTTTGCAGGGTTCCTTCTCTAGTTTTGTTACTCAGCACCAGGAATGTCACTTGCTTCTGGCTGGAGCTTTTGCTCAGCTCAATCTCTACTGCAGTGGTTCATATTACATCTGCATGACGAATTTTGAAAGCTAAATCAATGTGAAAGGTAGAAAATTAAAGATATGACAACCGAAGGTGAGCTTCAAGAATTTTGTCTCTGTCAAACAGGAAGACCTGTTCCATGCTCGCCCTTGCTCCAGACATGAGGCGAATTTGGAAAAGGGTTTTTTGTGCCAGAACAAATTCTCAGTAAGGGCACTCCATCCAAGAAGCAATTTGCCTCACCAGTAATTTTTCAGTATTTCCTTTGTCATCACTGAAAGGGTTTGTGTCTGAATAAAAGCCTTGTTTTTGACACGGGTCAGGTTTTTTTTGTGGCTGAGACCCTTAACTATATACACGTAGCATTAATCTACAAAATTATCAGGAAGCTCAGAAGTCGATTCTGGAACAGACTACTGAGCCAGAGCAGGATGGAAAGATTGGATTGTGTGGAAGGGAGAAACCTTACATAAATATATATACATGAGATAATTGCCAGAACAGTTAAAATCATACAGCTCATGACGGCATTATCCAAAACTGACTGAAATCAGTTGAGAACACCCTTGCACGTTCAAGGGTTCTGGGTCACGATTTGTGGCAATGAGTCTAATTTTACAAATTCTGTGGCTAACAGATCTGGCATTATATCTTTTTTTTTTTTTTTTTTGCCTCCAAGGAAGGCAGAGCGCTGAACTGTGCCTGCCAAACACGGCTCTTCGGCACTGATGTTGCAGGACAGTTTCCCAGCTGAAGAGTGATCCAGCAGTAGTATAGAATCATAGAATTGCCCAGGCCGGAAGGGACCTCCAAAGGCCATCTAGTCCCACCTCCCCGCAGTCAGCAGGGACACCCCCAACTAGACCAGGTTGCCCAGGGCCTCATCGAGCCTCTCCTTGAATATCTCCAGGGAAGGGGCCTCAACCACCTCCCTGGGCAACCTGTTCCAGTGCTCCACCACCCTCACAGTGAAGAACCCTCTCCTCATCTCCAGTCTAAATCTGTTCCCCTCCAGCTTGAAGCCATTGCCCCTCGTCCTGTCACTGCAGGCCTTTCTAAATGGGTTCTCCCCAGCCTTACTGGAGGCCCCCTTCAGGCACTGGAAGGCTGCTATTAGGTCTCCCCGGAGCCTCCTCTTCTCCAGGCTGAACAACCCCAGCTCCCTCAGCCTGTCCTCGTAGCAGAGCTGCTCCATCCCCCTGATCATCCTCGTGGCCCTCCTCTGGACCTGCTCCATCAGGTCCATGTCCTTCTTATATTGAGGGCTCCAGACCTGCACACAATACAGTACTGGGACTTCTTGCGTATCAAGAGGAGCCAAGAGAAGAAAGTGAGATGCTGTCACAGTCACACAGATCGTGACAGCCTTTTAATTTTTTTATCCATTGAGCGTGTTCAATGTTGCCAGATGATATAGCCCATTGACAATGGTTATTTTACACAAATCTGCCTGTTCCTCTTGAAAAGCAAAGTCATGCCTCGTCCATAACAAAATTTAAAGAGGCAATAATTCCAATAGGGAAAATAATGACTTGCATCTCTCTGCTTAATATCAAGATGCCCGACTTGAAAAAAATGAGTTAGACAAACCTATCATATTTTGCAAGAAAATATTTGCCATTTTTCATCTGTGCTTAACCTAACCTGCTCTAGCATATCGACTGGGCAGGGTCTAACCCGTTAAAAAACACCCTCATGTTTTTTGTCACTGCTGCCCAGGCCACGACAAATGTCGGGCCTCAGGCGGAAAGGAACAAAACATTGGGGAGGGACTCTTTGCCAGGAGGTGTAATGATAGGACAAGGAGAAACAGTTTTAAATTGGAAGAAAAAAGATTCAGATTAGATCTCAGGAAGAAATTTTTTTACTATGAGGGTGGTGAGACACTGGAACAGGTTGCCCAGGGAAGTTTTGGATGCCCCATCCCTGGAGGGGTTCAAGGCCAGGCTGGATGGGGCTTGGAGCAACCTGGTCTGGTGGGAGGTGTCCCTGCCCAGGGCAGGGGGGTTGGGACTCGATGATCTTTAAGGTCCCTTCCAACCCAAACCATCCTATGACTCTATGATTCTATGATTTCATGCCACCAAAACACAGGTCTCAGCTTTACTCGACGCTTTTCCAGGGGCTGACAGCTGACAGGCGCGCAGAATTATCGCTTGCCTAAATGCTGAATAACATAAGCCCTCACAAATCAAGTCACACTTTCCAGGTACCCCAATAATTCACCGCAGGGTGACATCTCTTCCCATGCCTGTACGCTAAGCCAGAGGAGCCGGCGGCGGCAGCGTTTGGAAGTGCTTCCCATAAAACCACATCTGACACCCATCATATTAAATGTTTATTTTGTTTCTTGCGTGGGTACCCAGCAGTTGTTGAGATCTTAATTCATAACAGGCACTTATCTCCCTCTGCTCCAGCTAGAGGCAGCCTGAACGGCAAAGGTAAGAGATGTAGAGCAGAGAGGCTTTGAAGATGCTAAAGAGCAGCAAGAGACAAAATAAAGGGAGGTGGGCTTTTTTTTTTTTTCCCCCCCAAGTAAACTGGTGACAGGATAGTTGATCGGATGCACTGCCTGCCCTGATCAAGGTTGACAATTTCTAGAGTTTTATCTTCCTGCAGAACAGAAACCTAGGGTGAACCGACACTGGCAGCCGAGACAGCTCCCCGAAACAGCCAAGGGAAACAAATATCCAGTTATTGACGCACCAATAAATTATTGTAAAAAAATAAATCGGACAATATTAATATTTTTCAAGAGGTAATTAAGTCAATCGCTTGAAATATTCTGCTATTTACTTTGGCTCACATGCCAGGTGTCACTGCTTTTTGTCTGGCAGCGAGTCACAACATGAGGAACCTCCTCCCTCTCTGTGGGACAGCCAGGTTTTTAACGTGTTTGATGAGGTTGTTCACTAACTCTGCCTTTCACTTCCTTCCCACCACTAGACTTTACTTCCGTTGATGCCTCTGAAAGACCGCTCCTTTTCCTCCTTGCTGGGCTGAGCACAGCATGAACCAGGATCAGGAGCTCTACTATGGATGACGGTGGTGATGCCCATTCTCACCAATGCTTGTCCTGCCTTCTTCAGGGAATTACGTCTTGGAGCTGAGCAAGTTCCTGCAGTCCATTGTCTCAATCTCCTCACACTGAACTCTTCATTAAATTCGAAGACATGAAGTGATATCTATTGAGTTTAAGAGGTCAAGATCCTACTGAAAGGACTTGATGGAAGGTGACAGCCAGCAAAACCTGAAAACGTTTCATACTGAATTCTGCTCTTCTGAACACAGGGGCCTAGAAAGTTTTGGTGTGGGTTTGTTTGTATTTTTTTTTTAAAAAAAACAAACAAACGTAAAGTTGGACCAACTCTAAGAAAAGAAATTTAAAAGAGCTCATTCTTCAACTCTGAGATCTTCCACTGGAAAGGTGAACAGTGGAGCTCTGAAAAGGAACAGTGGTGAATGGGGCTGATTCTCTGCGGGCCGACAGGCTCAAAACCTGGACCTGAACACAGGCGCTCAGCTGGGTTGTTTTTTTTCCTTCAAAACAGGGCAGACCTAGAGCTTATTGGCCAGCTCACTGCTTGCAGTTGCATGGTGTTGCTGTTACCCTCCTGCTCCTGTCAGCTGGCAACACCCATAGCTATCTGAAAGGTCGTTTTAAACCATGAGGTATTTTGGCATCACATCTTCACTGCCACCACCGCTCCTTCCTCCCATCCCGAGCTCTGCTGCAGGCACCCACAGGTACGAGGAAAGAGAGACTCGTTATGTTTTGCAGTCCATTAAATGCCCACAAACACCAAACATTCGCAGGCATGAACAAAAAGCCCTTTTCAATATATGCTTCCAGGTACTGCTGCTACGTAAGCCTTCTCCTTGGAAACTAAGAGCAGCGAAACCTCCATGTTGTTAACAAGGTACAGATCCTAACATTATTTTGAGAAGTATTTTCAGAGTGAAAAAAGTGACAAACAAGACACCTAGATTCACTCATCAGTCTGTCCTGATGAAGGGGCAGGACATGGCTATGCTGCACCAGGAAGCCAGCAAGGAACAAATAAACGACACGCACAGATTGTAATTAGTTGACAAAAGTGGGTGTCAGGCTGACTGTCTGACAAAGCATCGCCCTGCACAACAAAAATGATTGAACACTCACGAAACAATTCCTAACTGTCCAGCTTCAAGTTTTCAGTGGTCAGCATGGATTTGGCACAATACAATGGCCCATGAGCTGCAGCATCTCAGAAGCCACTTCCCTGGCAGGGTGGACCCCTACCCGTGTGGTGGCAACCTCTCCCTTCCCCTGTGGCTAGCAGCATTTGAATCACTCAAGTTTAATCCAAGATGGGAGAACTCCAAATCACATGCTCTCCTTGCCTCCCTTCTGCTCTGCAACCAGAAGATGTTGCATTATGCCTCTGGGGAATGGATTAAGCCCGAGACCATACTGTGAAGAAATCTAAGTCAAAGCTGGGGATCTGCATTGCCAGCACCCAACAATGCCCCCAGCACCTCCTCCCGCTTGCCCCAAGGGACCAACAGGCAAATGGCCAGCACTTCTGTCCCACACTGAGCTCAGAGAGCTCTGAGAAGGCCCAGGAAGGAGAATGGGAAACCTTTCATCTTCCCTTTGCAGCCAAAAAGAAATGCAGCTTCATCCCAAGACCCCCTTGTCCACAAAGGCACGAGGAAGTTGCAGCTTAGCTGCAGAGCCAAACCCAGCTGGACCATCAAGGAGACCTCTTCTGCTCACACACCTGGGTTTCAGCACGACATCCCTTGATCACTGAAGCACCAGCACCTTGGCTGACATGCAGTGCTAAGGGACATGGTGTAGGGGAGGACTTTGTAGAGTAGGGTAGATGGTTGGACTCGATGATCCCAAGGGTCTCTTCCAACCTAGACGATTCTATGATTCTATGACATGGCTGAGCACAGGCTAGACCTCCTGGCACACATGTGCACTGATATGGGGACATGGCAGTGGTAATAAAAATACCAAATGCAGGAAGAATGCAAGCCATGGGGAGCAAGGAGACCAGCAAGAGGTGCTGTACCCTGCTGTGACCATGCTACCTTGTGTGCACCCTTCCACAGAAGCAGCATCTTCCAGTATGGGTATGTGGGGATGACTCTGCTGGCTTGAACATCAGTGTCATCTTGTTTCTCCATTGCCATTCACTCCTAGGAACTCACCAACTTGCTACATATCCTTAGCAACGCTTGACTCTGATATCTATATTTGATTTGGGAAAACACTATTTACTATGATGCAGACTCTTCATGTTCAAAGCCAAAAATATTTGCTTTGAAGGCTGGCTTACAAAATAGAATCATATTCCGGTCTCTCACCAAAATTCACAAACTCTTTTTCTTACAAGACCAGCTGTCCAACTACACAGGACAACAATTGCCAAAGCATGCTCAGCTGGCCAAGGCCACCAGCATCCTGGCCTGTATCAGGAACAGCATGGCCAGCAGGACTTGGCAGGTGATCATCCCCCTGTACTCAGCCCTGGTGAGGTTCCACCTCAAGTGCTGTGTCCAGTTTTGGGCCCCTTCCCACAAAAAAGACATTGAGGGGCTGGAGCAGGTCCAGAGAAGGGCAAGGAAGCTGGTGGGGTCTGGAGAATGTCTTATGAGGAGCAGCTGAGGGAGCTGGGGGTGTTCAGCTAGGAGAAAAGGAGGCTGAGGGGAGACCTTCTTGCTTTCTATGGCTCCTGAAAGGAGGGTGTAGAGAAGCAGGGGTTGGTCTCTTCTTCCAAGTCACAGGCGATGGGACAAGAGGAAATGGCCTCAAGTTGCACCAGGGGAGGTTCAGGTTGGATATCAGGAAAAATGTTTACAGGGAAAGGGTTGTTAAGCCTTGGAGTGGGCTGCCCAGGGAAGGGGTTGAGGCACCATCCCTGGAGGTTTTCAAAAGATGGGTTGACATAGTGCTTAGAGACATGGTTTAGTGGTGGTTTTTATCAGAGTTAGGTTGATGGTTGGACTAGATGATCTTAAAGGTCCTTTCCAACCTAGACAATTGATAGCCCAGGATTTTTCTGCACACCATACCCAGGCTAACCAGCTCAGCCAAGGCAGAGACCCTTCCCAAGCACGCAGACACCACTGTCTGTACCTCCACATTATTAAAACAGTGATGATGAGTAACTTGGTGAGTAATTATTACTTAATGAAATCATTCTTGTCTGAAACGTTTCCCCTTCTTGAGTGAGTTCGACCTCTGTGTGTCCTACCTTCAGGACTTCTTGTGTTGTACTCTTCCCTCAGTAACTGTTGGGCAAATATTTTTATACTGACTGACAAGACCCTATCAGGGACCATAATTTGTGGTTTATGCATTTGTAATAAATTACTAATTACACAACGTAAGGGTTTAATAGGTATCTGCAGCTTATTAGCTATATTCTAATCAAGTGTAACATATAATGAAATTACCCTTCAGCGTGGTTTTTTGAACTTTTCATTGAGCTGTCACAAGGTTTTGTTTTGTAGGTTAGAGACGTTATTCAACAAAAACAATAATTGCAGGAGCAGATGAGGTATACAGCTAATCCACTTAATTATGATTGCTTCATATACCGTTCTGCATATATAGGCAAATATTTGATCTACTACACACTTTAATAAAGGTCAGCTATTTTCATTTTTAAAAAAATATGGCTAATTAGACTTTGCAGACAGGTGTCTTAACATGGCAACACTGTTTCCTATACAATATTAAATTTCCTTTCAGATAGGTCTTTTAAAAACTGTTGTGGTGGTACTTATTAGAATCATAGAATTATAGAATGGTCCAGGCCAGAAGGGCCCTCCAAAGGCCATCTAGTCCCACCTCCCTGCAGTCAGCAGGGACACCCCCAACTAGACCAGGTTGCCCAGGGCCTCGTCGAGCCTCTCCTTGAATATCTCCAGGGATGGGGCCTCAACCACCTCCCTGGGCAACCTGTTCCAGTGCTTTACCACCCTCACAGGAAAGAGGTTTCTTCTCATCTCCAATCTAAATCTGCTCCCCTCCAGTTGGAGTTCTGTTCTTTGTTCTTTTCTTTGCAGAAAACCCAGCAGCAGCCTGTGCAACGCCGCAAGGCTGTGACCAGCGGCCTTGTCCGCAGGAGGAAGCAGCTTTACAGCTTCCAATTCCAAGAGTTCCTGCAAAACTACAAGGTGACTCCTGCCATTTAATAGCCAATTACCCATGGGGTTGATTCTACCACACTCAGACCCTTTTATAAACCAAAAGTGAGAACACCTGCCCAAATTAAAGCTGGAATTTGACTGCATCAAACACAGTTGCCCCGTTTCCCAATTGTGTTTGATATGGACATCTCCAAGGTCTGAACCTGCCCATCTGGATCATGGGCAAGCACATCTGAGATGACAAGTCCATTGTGTTTTAAGGGTGGTCATCTTCCCTGGCACAGCGAGCGCATCGCCCCAGCCCTCACGCGGCTTTCGGATGGGCACCACTTGGGATGAGTGGCACAGAAGACCGAGGTGGAAAGAAGATGGGGGGGTGGATTCTCGGAAGCGGGTGTAAAACTGGGCTTGGATTGCTCATAAATGGCATCCGAGGCGCAGTCGTCATCTCAGCGTTTTGCTATGCAGATGGGGTTGTGCCTCCCAAGCAAAGCAGCACGCTGCCCTCAACAGAAAGCCCTGTTTATCACTTGGAGATGCAATAAAAATAACAAATGCCCAGAGTAAACCTAATTCACTGTGCTACTTAGTATTTGAAATACATAAATATGTCAAGCAAAAGACCTCTAATAGACCCTTTTATCCTGGTAATAGTGTACATATAATTTTCCTCTCATTAGTACAAAAACTACCTAGGGAACTATCGGCCCATCCTTCATCCATTTAATCTGCATTAGTTTACTTTTACCTTGTGTTTAATCTGCTTTCCCTCAAGGTATTTTGAATAAATCAATAGGAATACATGATTGTTTAATGATTTTTAGAAGAGCTCCCTTCGACCACAGCTGCATGATTTAGAATGACTAATTCCTCTTTTTACAATTGATTCCGCCGCACACGGCCCATCTATTGCTGCCATGTCTGGCCAAAGGGACCAGGAGCTCCACGGTGAGGGGGGTCTTAAAGGGGCTGAGGAGGGTCACCAACAGCTTGGGCGGGGGAAAAAAAACAAGTGAGGCAACGAAATATTCAAAATAAATGCTCTTAATTCTCGGCAACAGGCTCCAGCTCCCTGATGTAGCTCAGTGCTATAGCCAGATCGTGCCTCTCCTATACCAGGGCTTTGGGTGCACCACCATGCCTTGCTTTTCCAAGTGCCCGAGGGTGACAGAGGATCTTCTGTGAGGCAGCAAAGAGAAGTCCCAGGTTGGGTGCAGCAGGAGGAAGCCATGACACTGGGATTTTGGCCTCAAGTACCAACGCGTGTCCTTGCTTGAAGCTCAGTGTACAACCGGAGCTTGCTTGCCTAGCAGCAGAGGCAAAGCCCTCCTGATTGGATGTACAAAGGTCCAGTGACTTCAAGCTTCCACCTCTTTTTAGCCTCAAAAGCCATTTTGACAGTGTGGATGCACCAGTGGAGAAGAAATATCACTGTAAAGGGGTGTTATGCTTGTTAATCCCACTCCCCGTGAAGGATGCATGGTATAGAATCATAGCATGGTTTGGGTTGGAAGGGACCTCAAAGATCATCCAGTTCCAGCCCCCCTGCCCTGGGCAGGGACACCTCCCACCAGACCAGGTTGCTCAAAGCCTCATCCAGCCTGGCCTTGAACCCCTCCAGGGATGGGGCAGCCACAGCTTCTCTGGGCAACCTGTTCCAGTGTCTCACCACCCTCATAGTAAAAAATTTCTTCCTATAGGGTGTATAAAACTAGGGCTGGGATCAAGAGAGTTCATAGCTATACACAATTCTGCCATGGAGCTGTTGCCTGACAGGGGACACATCCCCCCTCCTCAGCTCTATTTCTCATCTCATCAGTTGTCTCTTCTTATTTAAAAAGGGCATTCATTTTCTCAAAAACCCTCCAAACCTGTATTAGTACATTTTAACAAGGCTCTGAGCACAGCAGGGCCCTGGCGTCTGTTAGAGTCTCTGCACACTCAGTAAAAACAGCAATAGGTACAACATAACCCTAATTTATTGTGATTTACGGAGAGAATAAACCAGTTAGCAAGTGCCCAGCCCAGAGCCCTCACCACAGTCTTCTCCCAAGAGTGGACCTTGATATCCCGTTACAGAAGCTTTTCAGAGTGCAGCCCTTTCCCAACCCTGGCACCCTCACCCCATACCAGGACCACATTCCTCTCTTCAGGGATACTTAGTCTGTAGTCATAGAATCATCTAGGTTGGAAGTAACCTTGAAGATCATCTAGTCCAACCGTCAACCTAATTCTGATATAAAAAAAAAAAAAAATCAAGCAGCCAAAAGAAAACCATACAAAAGATCCCCCCAAATTACTAAACTATGTCTCTAAGCACTATGTCAACCTGTCTTTTGAAAACCTCCAGTCCTTTCTGTAAGTACAGAAACTATGGGTAGGAAGCTATCTGAAGTTTAAAGGTATCCACACCATGGCTGAAGAGACAGCCAGCACCTCTTCCGTACCCACATCACCTACAAAAGGACACAGGTTCCTCCTGAGGGTGATATCTATGGAAACCCAGATTAATAAAGACTGGTGTAAACCCCAAGCCTTGTGTGGTCCTCCCAGAGGTGGTGGCTGTCTTCTGCCAGCCTGCTTTCTGCTGGGTCTCACTCCACTGCCAGAAATGTCTCAATGACATTTTTAAAACATTGGTGGGTTCTGGATTAGGCCATACCTAAAATTCGACAGTGCCATTAAGACTAAATTCACCTTGTTTCAATGGTGGAGCTGCATGATATACAAGCAAACAGACCAGCGTTGTACCAACACTCAAAAGCTGACACTGCTACAGCACTAAAGGAAAAAATATTGGTAGTTAGCTCCAATAAGTTAGAAATCTTCTTTGATCGGGACACCAAAAGTGATTGAGGCAGGCCACGTAAGAGTTCTTACAAAGTGCCAAGGAGCAGAAGACTTCACGTTTTATGGTGAATAATCTATTGCTCTACGGTTTGGAAGTTGACTGCAGTCCAACAAAGACTGTGAAGAAGGCTGGCAGCCTAAGAACTAGACTAACGTTTATTATTTATTCTGTTATCAGCTTACTTCATCAGTTCCCAAAGCTCTTTGCAAGAAGGACTTGGGGAGATAGAGAGCTCTCGCGTAGAGAGCAGAATAGCATAATGCTGTGGAAACTGGAAATCCCCAGTGGCTCAGAAGAGGTACCTACACTCTTGGGGTACAGGAGGAGGTGGAGAGCAGGAACCACAGTCAGTCACCGTCACCACTCACCCTCTTCAGCTTGTCCTCGAGAGGAAAAAAGCAGCTTGAGGTTTTAGGAAGAGAAAGTAGATGTAATAGACTAAGTTCATAAGAGGCTAGAAGGATGCGTGATAGTGTGTGTGTGTGTGATTTGGTAACTGCTGCCAAATGGTTAGAGCAGTATATCAAGAAATCAGGCATCTGACAGACATCTCCAAGCAGTCCACTCTTCATTTTTCCAAGGCTGTTCCTGGTATAGCACAGCACATTTAGTGACTGCACAAGGCAAAACTCTGTGGGCCTGGAGCAGATGTTCAGCCAACTCAAGCCACCTACAGATCGCCCCCCTCCAGGCTCCCTCCCCTTGCAGGTGCAATCATCCCCTCCAGCAGTGATCCCCTGCTACGAGCCAGCTCTGAACTCCACTGGAGATACAACTCAACAGAAGCAACAAGAAGACTCAGCTTCTCTGCTCCAATTACCCTACCCACAGGTCAAAACCATAAGCACATACCCACTGCCCTAAGCAACAACACACCCAGTTCTTCCACCTGCCACTCAAAGCTTCAGAGGCTGAGGTTCCTCATTTACCCCAATAAATACAGAATCACAGAATCTTCTAGGTTGGTAGGGACCTTAAAGATCATCTTGTCCAACCGTCAACCTAATTTTGACAAAAATAAACACCCACACAACAAACAAAAAGCAACACCATCACCAAACCGTTATCTCCCAGCACACTGGTGATGCTTTAACTGAAAGCTAACTTGAACAGCTCCCAGCCCAGAGCCACGATGAGCAGATGGGAAACTGGGTTACCATCCTGGCAGGGTGATCATCCCCATTCCCTAGGGCTTAACCACTGAACCAAGCACCCGGTGCTGGTAACGGGCACAGAACCCACAGGAGACTGAGCGAGGGTCTTTGCAGATGAAAAGTAGAGGTAAAACCCATCTGGCATTGAAGTATTTCCATTTTTACACAGAGAAATAATGTCCAGGGACTACTGCCTAGTATCACAGGAATATAAGAGATGTGAAAACCTAATACATGTATTCCGAGTTGCAGTTCCGTCCATTAAATATAGTCCCACTCTTCCTCAGGCATATACTGCCTCTACATTAAAAAGCAGAGCTACTGAACAGGACAAAAGTATCTTACACCTCCCGATATACACTTAAATTCACAAGCCTATGTATTTTCTCCTCATATTTAAACGGAAAGCATACAGAGGAAATTATTTTTCTTAGTGGTAAAGTAACATCTTACATATTTTGTTTACCAGCACGTTACTCTTTGGCTGTTTCAGAATATTACATCAACCCCCTCAAAGTGCCTTTTTCTTTTTTTAGCTTTCATGCAAGTAAAACATTTATATTAGAACTGGTTGACCAAATGCTAGAAGTCTGTTTATATCAGCAGAGCCAGAGTGATCAACCTGCAGCTGGAAGGGAAGCAGGGGGAGGCTTTGAGAACGCAATACTTGTGAGCTGAAATGGAAAGAATGATTTTTTTTTTTTTTTTTATTTCTTTCCCTCCCTTCTTTTATCCTCTGTATGTCCTCTAATGACTTGCTGAATTTTTCCCAGCCTCATTTGGTTAATCTTACTTGTGATCTTTTTGTCCACACCTCGAACTAAATATAAACATCTTCCTCCTGTAGCACACCCTCGTAATAAGGCCCTGGCATCGGCAGGCATTCCAGGCAGCCCCTCCAGCTGTAGGCTCCTACTGGTTTTAAAGGGCCTCAAATCTCCAGCAAGTGAAAAAGTCAGCAACTTAGACTCTAAAAGTTCATCTGATTAAATCTACAATAAAATAGGCACCACGTAAGCAATTCACCTGCTTCTTCAGTATTTTCCACTACTGCACCATCAGATCGTTTCAATTTGGTTTTTTTCCCCTGTGTGAAGATATGAGTGTTTTAGAAGTAACCTAACTAAAACTGCCTTTTTTTTTTTTTTTTAAATCAGCATAAAATCATGAATCAGGGAATTGTTGGAGTTGGAAGGGACCTTCTAGAGACCATCCAGTCCAACTCCCCTGCCAAAGCAGGGCTGCCCAGAGCACATCACTCAGGAGCATCCAGGTGGGGCTTGAAGATCTCCAGAGAAGGGGACTCCACACCCTCCCTGGGCAGCCTCTGCCAGGGCTCTGCCACCCTCACCCCAAACAAGTTCTTCCTCAGATTGGAGTGGAACTTCCCATGGTCCAGCTTGTGCCCGTTGCCCCTCGTCCTGTCACTGGGAACCACTGGAAAGAGTCCGGCTCCATCCTCCTTCAACCCACCCTTGAGATCCTTGTCAGCATTGATAAGGTCTCCCCTCAGCCTTCTCTTCTCCAGGCTGAAGAGCCCCAGCTCTCTCAGCCTTTCCTCATCAGGGAGATGCTCCAATCCCTCCATCATCTTCGTTGCCCTACACTGGACTCTCTCCAGCAGTTCCCTGTCCCTCTGGAACTGGGGAGCCCAGAACTGGACACAGTATCCCAGTTGTGGCCTCACCATACATATACATACATACATCTCACCAAATACAAGCTAACATTTGATTCCAAGGCCCAACTCCCTTCCTAAACGCAGAAGCATCTAACCCAAGCAAGGTGCACCTATCTTCTGAAGAGCATAAGTAACCCGACCCATGCCCCAAACTCGCTTGGCATCCATCATCTGTGAACTTTTAGCACAGAAACAGGCCTCACAGCCCAGAGCTGGGAGCTGCCTGCTGGCCCTTAACAACAATCTTGCCCCGACCGGGGTTGCCCAGAAGGAAGCTTGCCAGCTCTTCCCCCAATCCAGGCATTTAGTCAAACCCAGCAAGTTAATCAAGCTTTTAGCAAAATACGCGTATATCCCTGAGTTAATAATATATCAGAGGGGCTTTCAGTGTGCCTCCAGGGTTGCAAATCCTTGGACTATATATGCTTTTGCTGATACTGTTGGCTCTTTGGAGCAGTGCTTGTTCTGGCTACGTGTGTGGCTGGTGCCACCAGGACGCAAGTGAATATTAATAACTACACAGAGCATGCCTGTGTTCCCTCGTTAGAGGCTAAATATGTTTGGGCTTGAAGTGACTGATGGAGCATTTGAGCCTCGGACCTGACGTCATCTTGTGGCAAGCTTTAAGGAGCTACCATTTGTCTTCTCACTTACTCTATCATTGGTCACTCTCTCTACTCAAGCCCCCAATATTGCCACTTTTTAAAGCCCCAAATATCAGCCCCATAGCTTTGGAATTGCTAAAGAGTGCCAGAAAACAGGAACGGAAGCTAGCACGTGTTATTTGCATTCATGAGCTGTGGAGCTAATTAGCCTTGAATTGGGGAGATTTGATCTTTCTTAGATGGAGTTAGGGAGGTCATGGAACATGGGGTTCACTTGTCACCAGTGTGACAAGCCCTGGGTCACATCAGCACACTGTGGCACTTCTCAAAAGACTTCTAACAGAAAAAAACCCAACCAACTTAGTACAGGTCTGTCTGTAGAGGCACCTCCTCAGTCACCACAAAGTGAAGATCACGCTTTTCTGTGGCTCACAAGTCTTGCATAAGTAATTTCCAGATGCGCAAAGAGGAAAAAAAAAAACAAAATCCCATCAATAAACACTGTTTTCACCTCGAAGGACAGTGATTCTCCACCACCTGATGCACCACAGGAAGCACGGGTCAACTTCTGATCTTAGCAGCAAACCAGAAGCGACTCTTCTGACCTTACAGCACTATGAATCATAGATAGAACCACCATCATAGATAGAACCACCATCATAGACAGAACCACCATCATAGAATGACGAGGGACACCTCCCACCAGACCAGGTTGCTCCAAGCCCCATCCAGCCTGGCCTTGAACCCCTCCAGGGATGGGGCAGCCACAGCTTCTCTTGGAAACCTCTTCCAGTGCCTCACCACCCTCACAGCAAAGAAGTTCTTTCTGGTATCTCATCGAAGTCTCCCAATTTAAATCTCTTCCAATTTAAAACCGTTCCCCCTTGTCCTGTCACTGCACTTCCTGACAAAGAGTCCCTCCCCAGCTCTCCTGTAGCTCCCTTCAGATATTGGAAGGCTGCTCTAAGGTCTCTTCTCCAGGCTGAAGAACCCCAGCTCTCTCAGCCTCTCTTCCTAGGAGAGGTGCTCCAGCCCTCTGAGCATCTTCATGGCCCTCTGCTGGACCCGATCCAGATGTACAGACGTAGTACTTGACCTTGCTTTTGGGCCAAACCCAACATCATGAGATCCCCTCACCTGTTGCAGAGAACAGAGAGGAAACCATCCTGGTACTCTCTGTGTTGCACCCCAAGGCAACACCCCACATGGGGCTGATGTGTCACTGACACGCAAAATAAGGTGCTACACTCCTGGGTGCTGTCTTGCCTGTCCTGGGAACTGTTAATCCTATTAATTGCACATAAAAAGTCTGGTAGCAATTCTACAAATGAGTAAACACCAAGATAAAAGTGTAATCTTACTAGCACAGCAAATTGGATTCAGGTCCTCATTGAACAATCCTGTTTCATTTCAGCAATTTTATTATACCTGTTACTGGAACAAATTACTCTATTAAACAGAAGGGGCTTTTGTAAAAGAATTTCTTCTTGTGGGCGATATCATGAAGCCCTGTAACACAAAACCAGCAATTACACTTGTCAGGGGATTTCTTTAAGCAATTCAGCTAATGGCTTGTGACAGGTAAGACTCGAAATGTTCATTCAAGCCTTCCCTCTGCCATATAGATACCTTTTGTCAGCACAAAAGAGCATTTTTAGCTAAATGAGTGCTTTGGGCAGTGGTTTGGTGGAAATCCTGCAGAAGGCAAGAAGGCTTGAGGTAGGCTGACGTGCAGGACAAGGGGACTGGGCAGGAGTCCTGGCTTAAATTAGGAATAGAATCCGGTGACAATTACGCAGTGACTGAGGCACACAAATATCTGGAGGAATCATAGAATCATAGAATTGCCCAGGCTGGAAGGGACCTCCAAAGGCCATCTAGTCCGACCCCCCCGCAGTCAGCAGGGACACCCCCAACCAGACCAGGTTGCCCAGGGCCTCATCGAGCCTCTCCTTGAATATCTCCAAGGATGGGGCCTCAACCACCTCCCTGGGCAACCTGTTCCAGTGCTCCACCACCCTCACAGTGAAGAACCCTCTCCTCATCTCCAATCTAAATCTGTTCCCCTCCAGCTTGAAGCCATTGCCCCTCGTCCTGTCACTGCAGGCCTTTCTAAACAGGCTCTCCCCAGCCTTCCTGTAGGCCCCTTCAGGTACTGGAAGGCTGCTATTAGGTCTCCCCGGAGCCTCCTCCAGACTAACCTCCCTGCTGGGGGAAGCAGAATAGAAATGATTGCTTTGCTGCAATGCCCACCTCAGCAGTAAGCCAAGGTGGTCTCCAGCTCTTGATGCTTTCACGTCAAGATGGAAGGACAACCTGGTTTTAGAAGCTGTTTCCATCAAAGCCAAGTTATCAGGCTCATTGCAGACAGAGCTGGATGTCCTGGGTGTCTGGTTTTGTTGTGTTTGTTTGTTTGTTTTAATGTAGTTCTGTAGGCTATATCTTTTATTATGCATAAACAGAGTGATTGGAAAACAGCTGTCCTGATGAAGCACATTTTGACAGAGGGCTAGAGGATCTACGGAAGACAAGTGTCCTGTAAACAAAAGCACCAAAAAAAAAATTTAAAAAAAAAAAAAAAAAAATCTATCTTAATCACTACTAAAGATTCAAAAGGAGCATCCAAGACAGCGCCAAGTGTCCAGACAGCACTGAAACCTGTAGGCACCAAGGCCTGGTTTTACCAAAACTATTAGGAAGCTGATACCTTTTGAGGAATTAGGGCCATGGTGCCCCTACTGTATGATGGCTTTGGCAGTGTCAGCCAATAACGCCGTTGGTTGTGCTGAGGTGTTAGACATCATTTCCCTCTATTCTGCAATTTTACCCTCTTTCTCTCGGGTTCTTCTTCATGCTTCTGGAAAAGGGTCAGCCATGTTTTAACTCCAGAATGGGCAAAGAACAGAAAAACACAGATCACAAGAGTAAATATGCCACCAGAAGTAAGAAAGCCGTACCCATTCTTGGGCACCTCTTCTACCTCAGGGATAACACAAGAACACAAGGGGCTCCCAGATGGGCTGCAGACAAGGCAGTGTGGCTATTTGAGGCACTTCTCCTTTGTTGTGCTTCACGCCAAGCTTCTCTCTTGTGTACGTCATGAAGTGAAAAGTCCAGGAGAGTTAATATAAATCCTTACATTCTCATTCCCCGTGTACCCAGCTATTTGGAATCAATAGCTGGGGCTCCTAAGGACTGATGGGGAGCTCAGCCTGGAGATCTTTGCACAGCTCCATTCAGCCCCGGTGTCCTCCATCTATTCTTAAGCCCTCTAATTCCAAAGGCAAACTTCTTTTTTTTTTTTTTTTTTTTTTTTTTTTTAAGGTCACCTCACCCCCCACCTCACTCTCACACCCACAGTTCTTCAAAAAGGGAGGCCTGCACTGGCCCTGTTTACTTAGAGCACAAACATATTCAAGCCAGCGATGTCAGATTAAAGGAAGAAAGGGGCGAGAAATCAAAGCCTCTAAACTGCACATAAAAGGCAATCGCTGGCAACCAATCTGTTCTACTTCCAACTCTTTGCACTTTATGAATAAAGGTCAAGCTGGTATTGGCACCCAAATGTTAATGTTCTTATAAGGGTTTAAGCTGCTTTAACAGCTGAATAAGGGAGAGTGATCCACGGGGCCACACCTCATCGTGTCCTTCCAGCAGGGAAGGACGCCGCGTCCCGCAGCCAGCCCTCCACGGGGGCACAGCAGCAAATTGCTCACTGATGGCCTGAAGAAGGCTGGGGGGTTAACTAGCCCCTTCCCTGTTATTCTTCCATCTGCTCTGCCTGCTTGGGTTGCTCTTTTACCTTCACTCCTTTTGTATTTGTTTAGATCGCCAGGCTTCCTTCTGGAAGAGCTGTGGTTTTCTCTGGAGCCATGGTTTTCAGGACATGAGCTGGTACACAGAAAAAGCATCCTCTGATACTTCCCACTTCTGACTTGCAAGGAGTTCATCTGCCTTTCTTGTTTGTTTGGTTTTTTTTTCCTGTTTGTTTGTTTTTATTTATTTTACACCTCTTTTTAACCACTTTTTTTTTTCTTTTTTCCATTTAACATTAACAAGGCACACCTGTCCCTTCCCCTCTTCCACAGCAAAAAGTTTCGGGACTAACCGGCAGCCAGACCTTGTTTCATAGTTTTCTTTCAAAGCTGATGATGCTACCCTCTCTCTCTTTAAAAGGTAGCACATCCCACCCCTTTTGCAGGCTTGCCCTAAGTGTACTGGAAGTACACAGCTCCCAAAAAACCAGCTATTAAATTCTCTCACCTAACTCTCCAGGCAGAGGCAGAGACCTAGCAACTTCATGTCCACATTTCCAAGTGAGCAGCTTGCTGAAAAAAAAAAAAAAAAGCTTTGGAGTGACTCAATACCAGCTCCCTGTACCAGACAGAGGCCGGACCCATCAAAGGAAAAGAGGTTTTACTGAAGAAAGAAAAAAAAAGTCAATATTTGGGATATGTTTTCATAAAGTCAGGACGAGTGCAGGGCTAAATTAATTCATGTCTGGCATTTACAAACAGTAACTTGATCTTTCAGCTGGTGCCCTTGCCAAGTCAAGCAGTTTTTAAAAATTAAATTTTTGTAAAGGTGAATTTAGTGCTAATGAAATTGAAAAGACCGGCAGCAATCGCTCCTGCGAGGCACTGGCCTGCCAGGCTCTGCCGGGGCCTCTCCTCTGCTGCTGACAGGGCACCGAGATCTTGAGCTGTATGAAACCCAGTAAGTCCCACCCCGAGGAGAGCCCACAGGGATTGCTCTGTGAACACATGGTGAGAGAAACCCAGCCATTTCACAGGATGCTCAAGGTGAGCAAAGGCACAGGTGACTCTATTTAGAGCCATGGAATCAGGGAATTGTCAGAGTTGGAAGGGACCTCTAGAGATCATCCAGTCCAACCCCCCTGCCAAAGCAGGGTTGCCCAGAGCACATCACTCAGGAGCATCCAGGTGGGGCTTGAAGATCTCCAGAGAAGGGGACTCCACCCCCTCCCTGGGCAGCCTCTGCCAGGGCTCTGGCACCCTCACCCCAAAGAAGTTTCTTTTCCATATTCGAATGGACCTTTCTATGTTCCAGCTTGAGCCCGTTGTCCCTTGTCCTATCGCTGGAAACCACTGAAAAGAGTCCGGCTCCATCCATCCTCCATCCTCCCTCAACCCACCCTTTAGATACTTATAAACATAAATAAGGTCTTCGCTTCTCCAGGCTAAAGAGTCCCAGCTCCTTGAGCCTTTCCTCATAAGGGAGGTGCTCCAATCCCTCCATCATCTTTGTTGCCCTACACTGGACTCTCTCCAGTAGTTCCCTGTCCACAGAGAAGGAGTCACCAAACGTGTTGTGCTTTAACCTGGCACTCCAGAGTTGTCACAGCTAGAGCTCTTGACACCTGGTATTGCCTTTCTGCAATGCTGTCTACAAAGGGATGGAGATGAATCCATCACCGAGGGTTCAGTCAACATCTAAGAACCGACTTAGGGACTTAGGCTGAGGTTCAACAGGGATGTTTTCCTGAGGCTGAGCGAGTAACTGAAGGCATAAGTGAAAGCCACCCCATTTCTGGCAGTGCTGCCCTCCTCCTCCTCCTCCTCCTGTGGCTCCTATCAAGGCTAACCCTAACCCTACCCACCAACTGCCCCATCTCAGCAGGCAGCACCTCCAAGCTCAACCCCGCTGAGCCCAAACAGCTCTCTCCTGTTGAACAGTCTCTCCTTCTGGCAAACACCCTCCTGGCAGGCGAGCTGTTTTATGCCAAGAGAGGGGTGAGGGAGTATTATTTGAAGCCAGTTTAACTGGCCAGGCTCAGCTTGGCAGGTTAGGTCCTCCCTACTTAAAGGGGGGGGGTGGTGGTGGAGCTGTTGCTGTGCTCAGAGTCACCCTACGCGCCACTGCACAGCTTTGGGCCATTCCATTCCTTTCTGAGGCATTAGCTTTCCATAAAAGCTGATGTTCCCGTTTCTTTATTTGCACATTTATAGTAAAGAAACCCCCAGCCAGGAGCGCCCTCCCCTCTTAGCTCTTCCTCATGCCAGCTCGGCCAAATCTCGGCGCCGCTGGGTATCTGTCGAACTTGTTTTCCACATCATTAGCTACAATTACCTATCCAGCGAGGGGATTAAAAAAAAAAAAAAACACAAAAAACCCCAAAAACCCCACAAGCTCCAACTCCTGGCTCCAGCAGAGACACAAAGAAGAGTGCTATTTGTATATTCCAGCTGCCTTTTCCCTATCGACTCCGTGGAGCTAAAGACCGCAGTTACAGCAGGGCGAGGAGGAGAGGGCAGGAGGGAAAAAAACAGGGGGAAAACAAAAAATAAAAATCAAAGCCAAGTACTTTTTTCGTTCAGATTCCGACCACCCCCCCACCCTGCGAGAGAGAGATGGGGGTCGCTTGGCTGCGTACAGGGAGGCT
>NW_015090920.1:1559928-1692916 GCF_001431845.1 Calidris pugnax | reverse complement strand
ACCCGGGGGACCCGACCCGGAGAGAGACCCCCCCATCACCGGGCAGCCCCTGCCCCGCTCCCGGCGAAGCTCCAGCACCGGCATTTCCATTTTAAAACCCCAAAGTTGGTTAAACACCACACCATCACCCTCCGCACACACACACCCACCCCCCCCTTCCTCCTCCTCCTCCTCCCCACCCCGGCGTTAAGAAATGCAAATGGGGCCAATCCTATTTTATGTTAAAAAGAGAAAAACATTTCAATGTATTCTTGTCTTGTATGACTGGCTAAGAGCCTCTAAATCCCCACCATTTACCAAATTAAACTAATTGAAAGAGCTTCCAAAAGCCACATCTGTAGGCTGACGTCTGTCCCTGCCTTTCGCTTTAGGCTGGGGGGAAAGTGTTCTCCATCCCATTGATCCCTGAATAGTCACGCCTGTCAGGAAGCCACATCAACCATTATCATTCTAATTTTACTGCCTTTCTTGGTCCCTAATCTAATTTGCAATGATGCTTAAGCATTTCGCGAGGCCATAGCACTTTCTTCAGAATTTCAACAAGAGCATTAAACCCCCAATTTACATTAATGAAGTGCACATTTAATTAGGGGAGAGGGTAAATGGAGGGCTCTTCAAGAGCAGTTTGCGTGATATGATAGGCACTCGAAAAACGAAGATGTACCTGATAAAAGACTCTCGGTGCAGCCTTCCTGCCTCATTTAATTTCTCAGTTTCCTTCCCCCACCCCGGCCAGCCTCCCTTCCTGCCCCAAAAACCACTGCCACCGAGCCCAAGAGAACAAGATCGGGCAACAAGAGGGGGCAGCACCCTTCTGGACCACCTCCCACAGGTGAGAAGCTCTGATCTCAGGGATCACAGAATCATCTAGGTTGGAAGGGGCCTTCAAGACCACTTAGTCCCACCATCAACTCAACTTTGACCAAACAGGACCCATCCTGGACAAACTTCCCTGTGCCGTCAACACATGCAAAGCCGTAGGCTTGCGCCCTCGAAATGGTTGAAAATAGCCCTCACCAGCAAAGGTTTTGCCTCCTCAAGGGCATCCAAACACTTGCACAGACCCAGACCTCAGCTGCAGGCTGCCTGCAGGGAGGGGAGGTGGTTGAGTCACCATCCCTGGCTGTGTTTAAGGGCCGTTTAGATGCGGTGCTGAGGGACATGGTGTAGGGGAGGACTTTGTAGAGTAGGGGAGATGGTTGGACTCGATGATCCCAAGGGTCTCTTCCAACCTCAATGATTCTATGAAGGTTTTCCTACAACCAGACTCCGACTGGAGCTCAGGCACTACGTGTGACAAAAGCACTGCTCATCCCAGACATCAGTGGGGGAAAAGGGAGCAGAGGACAGGTTCCAGTGGTTAAGGATCAATCCAGTACATCTATAGCTGTCATTTGCTGCTGCCACACTCCTGTCCCGCTACGCCTTGGAGTGGCAGAGAGCTCTAATCTCCTTCTGAGCCTTCTGCCTCCAAAGCCAAGGTAGAAATGAAGAAATGAAGTGCCAACTGGAGTCAGCTGTGAGATGGTGGCTGGGCATCCCTCCCCTCAACAGCTCATGGGGCGCTCCTTCAAACCAGCCCTCCTTTGAGGGAGCTGGCAACTCCCTATGCCTCACCTCAACCCCGTGTGCTCCATTCAGTGGCACAGGGGCTCACCTTCCTGAGGTCCAAGCCTCATCTCCCAACTGCTGCAGGCAAGTTGGCTCGTGCTGAAGCATCTCCCACAGTGAGGCACAAATAGGACACACGGGCTCCAACTTGCATTTTCCAGCACCACATTGGGCAGAGAAAAAAAAAAAAAAAATCACTCCAGAGGAAGGTTTGGCAAGTCACAACAGCATTTTTCTTTAAATTTGTAATAGAGGACACAACGTGGATGTGAGCCTCCTATATCTTTTGGTCCTGTAGCACACCAGCTCATCTCTCCTAGAGTTTCTGGTGCCCTTACCACCCGTGCTCTCAGTGCCAGTGCAGGCACAGGACTAGGGACTGCCACCAAGAAAACGGGAGTTGGGAGCAGCCACCATGCTGGGCTGCAGGTCAGCAAGAACGAAACACTTAAATACCTCCTTAACACGACGAGAGAAGCAGTTTAATATAAACCAGTTTCATAGAAAAGGCTTATGTGAAACTTTTCTTCCAAGGGAGGGCTGTTCTTTGGAAGCCCTATCAAGACAGCAAAATGTGACAGAGGGGGAGGGCAGCAAAGATGAGGTCTATACAACCAAAAAGAACCGTGCAAAATCCGTTATAACACAGAAAAAAAAAATAAATCATTACTAAATCCGAGATAACACAGAACGTGCCATAAAATCATCTGGGAGCCTCCGACAGAAATATTGTCAAAGAGCCAGCGGGAGGGGAGAAACGTAACAAAAGAGCACACAGGGACAGACAGATTACTGTACAAGTGGAGGAATCTGAGAAGTAAAATAAAGGAAGTGATTTAGAAATAAGTAAGTAGCTGACAGAGTGAGAGCAGAGTGATTTCTAGCAGCAGCACAGCGGGAGACGAGCCTGAAGAAGGCGAGGGTGAAGAGGTTAAGCAGCAGAGAATGAAGACATGAGAGAAAGGCGAGAGCAACGCCTGGCGATTGCACAAAGGCTGCTGTATGGGCTGAGATACTTTGGGGAGGTCAATAGCAACACAGACAAATATATTAATGTTACAGACTCCGGCCAAAAACTTTCCCACCCAATTATACGCCCTCTCCCCCCAGCGCTCTTCTCTCCAACATGCAATCCTCTCCCTCCAACCACGACGTTGGGATGTTTCACCGTGGATTGTCCCCTCGACTGAAGGCGCAAGCCGCGGAGCACAGGATGGCTCCAGACCCAGGGGGATGCAGGGGCAGGTGGAGCAGGTCTCTGCAGCCCCAAAGACCCTCCAGAGGACCCTGATCTGCCAGGGTAGGGGGTTAGCATCACAAATCTATGTCCTCTCCCACCCGCCTGGTCCCCAAACTCTTCATCAACAGCAACTCTGGCTGCCACGCAGCAACACAGGAAAGGAGGCTGTGCTGCCCAGGGGACACGAGCCACCCCAAAAGCACAAAACAAACCCAACCAGGTTCAAAACGATGCAGGAGCAACACCACGCGCGCTCCAGCAAACCACACTTGCAAAGCAGCACCAACAAAGCCTTCAGGCAGCTCCATCACCTCATCCCACCACCCCGCTCGCTCGCCGTTCGCCACTTACAGCTTGTTGTCTTGCTGGGGACAAAAAGGTAGCCTGGATACAGATGCATCTCTTGCAGGAGAGCCCCATCTGGCCCAGGGGACCCCACAGTCTGCCAGAAGCCCAAGTCTTCTTACAGGTCCCCTCACCTCACTGCCCAAACACCTCCTTCTTGTGGAGCACTGGTGAAGGTAACCTCCAGGACCAGCCCCAGGCAAGCACTGTTCCTCAGGGCATGCCAGGTGACTGTGATGAGCTGGTGAGGCAGAAACAACCACCAGCTGTGACCAGGGGAGAAGGAGCTGGCCCCCAGCTCAAGACACAGGTGATCTCCTCGTCCCTTGGACCAGCAGTGATGTGCTGGTGAGGCAGCAACGACCACCAGCTGTGACCAGGGGAGAAGGAGCTGGCCCCCAGCTCAAGACACAGGTGATCTCCTCGTCCCTTGGACCAGCAGTGCTGGCTGGGCACTCCTGACCACAAAGCTGAGCGTGCCAGCTCAGGCAGAGGTCTGTCTGGCCTTCTCTGATGAGTGCCCATGCCCTTTCTGCTGTCCCAAATTTCACTTGCAAGCCAAAGCAGCATTTTTGTGGAAGATACCACACAGGGAAGGGTGGAAGGAATTTCTAGGAGAACAGGTGAAAACCAATCTTTCTTCTCTTATGAGGAGAGGCTGAGGGACTTGGGTCTTTTCTGTCTGGAGAAGAGAAGGCTGAGGAGGGATCTGATCAATGCTTATAAATACTTCAAGGGAGGATGTCAAGAGGATGGGGCTGGTCTTCTTTCAGTGGTGCCCAGGGACAGGACAAGAGGAAATGGGCACAAACTTGGCTATAAGAAGTTCCACCTAAAGATGAGGAGGAACTTCTTTGGGGTGAGGGTGGCAGAGCCCTGGCAGAGGCTGCCCAGGGAGGTGGTGGAGTCTCCTTCTCTGGAGACATTCAAACCCCACCTGGACATGTTCCTGTGGGACCTGCTCTGGGTGGCCCTGCTCTGGCAGAGGGTTGGACTGGGTGATCTCCAGAGGTCCCTTCCAACCCCATATCACCCTGAGATTCTGTGATTCAATGCTGCTGTGACCCTGCTTCAAGGGGGTGTTGCAGCACAGCAGCATCTTGTGTACACTGGCTGTTGATATCCGAGTTGCCAGACATGGCTGACACAGGTCCTACGTTTAAATGCTCCCTCCAGCAGATGAGGCTCTGGTTTGTGTGTTTCTGGTGTTGCTTTCATAAATCAGAGTGGAGCAATCGGTTCTCATTTCCCAGAGTTTATAATAAACGCAGTTCTAGAGCCAGGGTCATTTGAACCCTCCTCTGGTTTGTTGACACTGGCGTTGTTTCTGCTGTGTTAATAATACAAGAGGGTTCACACCAGCTAATAAGATGAAGCAAGAGTACTTGGCTTCGATTCCCCAGCTCGTCAAGCTGTAACACAAACTAGAGGGCACGCGGCACGGACACAGGGGATGCAGGTCATCTAAATCCCCCTCTCCTCTGCACTGGGGAGGCCACAACTGGAATCCTGCATCCAGTTCTGGGCTCCCCAGTTCAAGAGAGACAGGGAACTGCTGGAGAGAGTCCAGCGTAGGGCAACAGAGATGATGGAGGTATTGGAGCATCTCCCTGATGAGGAAAGGCTGAGAGAGCTGGGACTCTTCAGTCTGGAGAAGAGAAGGCTGAGGGGAGACCTTATTAATGCCTACAAGTACCTAAAGGGTGGTTTGAAGGAGGGAGCCAGACTCTTTTCAGTGGTTCCCAGTGAGAGGACGAGGGACAACGGGCACAAGTTGGACCATGGGAACTTCCACTCAAATATGAGAAAAAAATTCTTCACAGTGAGGGTGGCAGAGCCCTGGCAGAGGCTGCCCAGGGAGGGTGTGGAGTCCCCTTCTCTGGAGATCTTCAAGCCCTGCCTGGATGCTCCTGAGTAAGATGCTCTGACAAGCTCTAGGCAATCCTGCTTCAGCAGGGGAGTTGGACTAGATGATGTCTATGGTCCCTTCCAACTCTAAAAATTTAAGTGAAATTCAGTGAAATTCAGTGAAATGAAACCGGGACTTGGTGCCACAGTGACCTTACCCCTGAGGATGGTTCTGCTTTGCCAATCCCCAGCCATTGTCCCTCCGTGGGCACTGGGAGGGAATATCTGGGTTTGGACCTCTTTCCTTGACAAACGAACCCTCCTCAGTCACCCCATAAAAATACTCCTGCCTGTCCCCCGGAGCAGCCCGGGCTGTGGGCAGCAGCAGCAGCAGATCAACTCACCTCAGCTCCTCATTTCTCACCTGGCCTGTATCAGGAACAGCATGGCGAGTAGGGCCCGAGAGGTGATTGTCCCCCTGTACTCAACACTGGTGAGGCCTCACCTCAAGTACTGTGTCCAGTTTTGGGCCCCCTACCATAAAAAAGAGGTGCTGGAGCGGGTCCAGAGAAGGGCAACGAAGCTGGTGAGGGGTCTGGAGAATAAGTCTTATGAGGAGAGGCTGAGGGAGCTGGGGGTGTTCAGCCTGGAGAAGAGGAGGCTGAGGGGAGACCTTATTGCTCTCTACAACTCCCTGAAAGGAGGGTGTAGAGAGGTGGGGGTCGGTCTCTTTTCTCAAGTCACAGGCGACAGGATGAGAGGAAATGGCCTCAAGTTGCACCAGGGGAGGTTCAGGCTGGATATTAGGAAAAATTTTTTCACTGAAAGGGTTCTCAGCCCTTGGAATGGGCTGCCCAGGGAGGTGGTTGAGGCCCCATCCCTGGAGGTGTTCAAAAGACGGGTTGATGTAGTGCTGGGAGGTCTGGTTTAGTGATGATGCTCCTTGTTTGTTGTGCGGGTGTCTATTTTTGTCAGTTAGGTTGACGGTTGGACAAGATGATCTTTAAGGTCCCTTCCAACTGAATTTCACTGAATTTCACTGAATTTCACTGAATTTCACTGAACCTAGAAGATTCTGTGATTCTGTGAAAACCAGGGCAAAGCATCACTGCCATTAAGCCTATTTTGGTGACCCTGGAGGCAGACTGCTGTTTGCACGGCGTGGGTGGGTGCTCAGAGTCTCTGCCAGCACGCATCTGTGTGGCATCAGTTGCCCCCTGATGGCAACCATACTGGCAAACCCAGCAGCCCTGGAAGAGCCACCAGGAGTGACTGGTACCCGGCCCTGCCAAGGTCTTTTGTTGCCTGTGTTCTTATTGCTCGCCGTTGGAAATTCGCCTCGCCGGAGGGGGGGATTTTTGGCCTGGGAGTTGGCAGAGTTTTTTGCTTTACAAAGGACCACGTTGTTGGGCCGTGCCGCCATCCATCTGTGCATACAACATGCTGCCTGGGGGTGAGGATGGAGATTTCTCATCGCTGGAAAGCAAAGATACTAGAGTGGTTTTCTTTTTTTTTTTTTTTTTTTTTTTCCCCTCGCTTTGATTTCGTGAGATGGGCACTGCCTTCTTCCAAAACTGTGAGGAAAAGGTACAACAATGTAAAAAAAAAAACACGGAGCCTGTTTCCACTCTTTTATCCCTAAACAGTTTAGAGAGGTTTTTTTTTGGTTGGGTTTTTTTTTTTTTTTCCAGTTCACAGCAGAGGAATTTGGCCCGATTTCCTTGTAAATAAAATGCTGGATTGAAAGCATGTTTGTGTCTCCGCTCACAAGTAGCACATGAACAGCAGGATCACAGGGCTGATGTAGTATGGAATCCCATTTCTAAACAGAGGAGTAGCATCCAGCAGAGTTGTTGAATCCTAGATAAAAAACAAACCATTAAGGTGGAATCAAGCAAGTCAGCACAGAGGGAGGATGCAAAAGCAATAACAAAAATAATGAGTTGCTTATAAAAAGGCAGAACCTGGGAAACCGTTCGCTGTTTAAACATCATGATGCCTTTTTAGTCACTTGTTCACGGAACGTGTTAACGAACTGAAACTGCTCTTTTTTTTTGATGGCCATGTGAACTAAATCATGCTGGAGGCGGCAGCTGTGCTAACCCATCCGTGCCAGCAGCCTGTCTGCTGAGATGATAGCAAGCTTCCTTCAAAACCCCTACAGCTGTGCCGGTTTTGCATAGGAACTCCAGCAGAAGTCCTCCAAAAGGGAGATGGAACAGCCTTAAAAAAAAAAGTCATCAGAAACGTCCATCGAATAACTTCAAACACCTCATAATTCACCATGCTCTTTTCTACGATGCATTTGCGAAGCATCTGGATGTTATATGAGCATCAGAGCGCCTTGCCAGCACACCTTCTGAAGGCATAGGGACCCTCTTCCAGTTCTAATTTCTCCATCTCAAAAACACTATATCCAGTTTATATCAGCTCAACCTTATTTTTTACCAAAATAGGCTTATATGCGAGAGGACCGTGAACAAGACATTTCAGACGCCTTAAGTTTCCTTTTGGCAGACACCTGGAAGGACTAAGTCCCTAAGTTATCCAAAATCATCAGAGACACCTACTTACAAAATACTTTGCTTTTACAAATGCTCGCTCCTCATTGTCTGTAGGACTGCAGGAGATGTTGACCTCTGCAGATCTGAAACCCCTTCGGTAAGTTTAGCTCGTGACCTGAGGTTAACAAAACACCCAATTTCAGTAACCCCACAGCCCTGTTTCGGCCGCCTCCAGAAAAAGGGTGGTTTTCCACAGATTACTGGAAGGCTACTCAAGCTGTGCCTGGTGCCAAAATCAAAGGGATCAATAAAACTGAACGTTCGTAGACTTCGTAACATCGGGTATAATTCAAGCATTTCCCAGTCACGGGGTAGGTGGAAAGTGCACTGTTAGCTTTTACCATATTTTACTGACACCCAAACCAGCTCTGCAAAGAACTCGGGCCTGGAGACTGGAAGCAAAATAGTCACAAAGGTCAGAGCTTGGGGTATATTTAGTAACCTGTCTTTTCAGCATCTTAGTGTATACTTGGGAGTAATGATCGATGCCTAAATTCTTGGGCTCTCAAGTTGCCCCTGGAAGATCCCTTCCCCCCCCCGCAACGAATTTATCGAAGACTTCTTGTCTTTTGAGTTGTACCCGAATCGGTTCTTTAAAACCAAGGGATGAAGCGAGCAGGTCAGGTCTCTGCATGGGGCTGCCACAAGAAGACAAGGCAGGGACTATTACCTGGCCAGGGCTCCTGTGCCGTGCGCTCTGCACTTGTTTGTGGCATCTCCACATCAAGGAGATATGGATCACAAAGAGGGACTTGCATTTTTAGCGGACCTTCTCTGTGCTTCCGTGGTGAGTCATGGCCAGAGAAGGGCACCGGAGCTGGTGAGGGGTCTGGAGCACAAGTCTTGTGAGGAGAGGCTGAGGGAGCTGGGGGTGTTCAGCCTGGAGAAGAGGAGGCTGAGGGGAGACCTTCTCGCTCTCTCCAACTCCCTGAAAGGAGGGTGTAGCCGGGGGGGGTTGGTCTCTTCTCCCAAGGAACAGGCCATGGGACAAGAGGAAATGGCCTCAAGTTGCACCAGGGGAGGTGCAGAATGGACATCAGGAAAAATGTTTACACGGAAAGGGTTATCAAGCCTTGGAATGGGCTGCCCAGGGAAGCAGTTGAGGCACCATCCCTGGAGGTTTTCAAAAGATGGGTTGATATAGTGCTCAGTAATATGGTTTAGTGATGGGTTGTTGTTTTTTGGTTTTGGTTTTGTTTTTTAGTCAGAGTTAGGTTGATGATCAGACTAGATAATCTTAAAGGTCCCTTCCAACCTAGATGATTCTATGGTTCTATGTTGTTGAACATGTTTCACTGCTTAACAGTTTTGTCATATGGTCCTTTCTACTTCTACAAAAGATACCAGGTGGGTTACCTTTCAGTGTTATCCAGCATTCAAAAACGTGAACAGCAAAAGGGAAGGCAGAGTGGTTTTGGTCTGCAGGCTTTCCAGGGGCTGCCATGAGCTTTGAAGCAGCCTTCCTATATCTGAAGGGAGCTACAGGACAGCTGGGGAGGGACTCTTTGTCAGGGAGTGCAGTGACAGGACAAGGGGGGACGGTTTTAAATTGGAAGAGGGGAGATTTATGTTAGATATTAGGAAGAAATTCTTTGCTGTGAGGGTGGTGAGGCACTGGAACAGGTTGCCCAGAGAAGCTGTGGCTGCCCCATCCCTGGAGGGGTTCAAGGCCAGGCTGGATGGGGCTTGGAGCAACCTGGTCTGGTGGGAGGTATCCCTGCCCATGGCAGGGGGTTGGAATTTGATGATCTTTAAGGTCCCTTCCAACTCTAACCATTCTATGTTTCTATGAAGCAGACATTTAGCCCATCAGCTGTCCTGAATATTGCCCCAACACAACAGCACAGGAGAAAGCAAGCACTAGCGAGATGGGGACCGCCCTATCTGCTGGAAATTTCAGCCTGTTTTATGTCAAAAGGTGCAGGCGTTCATCAAGTTCCCCACCAGTCTTTTGCTATTTATTTGCCCGGCGTTACGGAGGAGTTAACTCTAAGGTGCCTCTTCGCTGGGGAACACGGTGTAAGTGGATGTAGTGCCATGTAACTGTAAATGAGACTCCACGTGGTACTGCCTGTCACCGGGCTGCCGGTGGAAACGAGACATCTATAATCGCCAGAGAGGTATTCTGCACATCCAGTCATAAATAATTAAGACTAACCTGCCTTCCTCAGCCCACCAAAGGAAGATAATGTCATTTGGCTCAGGTTTGGGGGAGTTTTCATTTCCCTTTGGTGCGGCTTCAAAAAGCCTTATAATGAATACGTTGCACTGAAACAATCACCTGAGGATAACTCCGGCAAACAAACCCATTCTTACACCTGAGTCTTCCAGGCAGGGACTGCAATTAGGATAACAATCCATGTGACGAAAAAAATAAATAAATTAAAAAATAATCGTACATTAACAAACAGTAATTGCTCACTGGGAAGGATGTGGAGACAAAGGGAGAGGATGAATGAATTGAATCCTTTAGCCGCTCGGAGAGGGCGGTGGGAGGATGAGAGCAGAAACAGAAACACATTTAGGATTCAGTTCTCAGGGGAGGCTGTGAGGGGTTTGTTAGCAGAAATGCACTCCCACTCGGCGTGCTGCTGAAACCATACAAAACCTGGCGCACCTGCATTTTCCAGTGCACAATCATCTCTGGCAGCCACAGCCTCCTGATCTGCTAGCCCTGATTCTAGCAGGTCAGAAGAAAACATGGCTGAGCATACGCTGGTGCATTTCTAAGCCTGCATCTGTTGCACACTCTTGAAACGCCGAAGTTCCTGTAACCTAACATAGATATTTGTGAGTATTTTTCCACTGCACAACTGGGAAACGTGACCTTTTCAGATATACACATTCCGTCACACTGCAGCCAGCTGAGAAATTCTAGCAATTCCAGGATGTTACCGTACTAATTTAAAATTGAATACTTCTGTAGGTAGCTATTTTCCTTTCCCTTCTTTTCTATTCTTACCTGCATATGCTCAGCTCTCAACAAATTTACTTTTTAATTTTTTTTTTTTTCCTCTTTTTCCAACCTTCTGTTCCAGACAATTCTAGATTATGGCCTGTACAGCTTTACATGCACTCAAGGCTGTAAAACATTCATCATGCCTTCAGGTGCCTGTAAACCTTAGGGTGAAAGGCAACACTGAATATTTTTTTTGAAGACAGCATATTCAATTTTTGCCTTTTGGTAAACTACAGAACTTTATTCATAGAATCACAGAATGGTTTGGGTTGGAAGGGACCTTAAAGATCGCCTGGTCCCAACCCCCCTGCCCTGGGCAGGGACACCTCCCACCAGACCAGGTTGCTCCAAGCCCCATCCAGCCTGGCCTTGAACCCCTCCAGGGATGGGGCAGCCACAGCTTCTCTGGGCAACCTGTTCCAGTGCCTCACCACCCTCACAGCAAAGAATTTCTTCCTAATATCTAATAAAGATCTCCCCTCTTTCAGTTTAAAACTGTATCCCTTCATCCTATTGCCCCACTCCCTGATAAAGAGTCCCTCCCCATCTCTACCGTAGCCCCTTCAGGTACTGGAAGGAAGGAAGGATTCCTGTACAAGTGCTTGCTCGCACTAACAAAGGAGAGATGTCACATGAACCTGTGGCCTTATCAAAAATCCACCAGAATCCCTCTGAAGAGCCAAGGGGAGTGGATGAGGTGGTCGATGTTGATGCGGATTTCTGAGAGGGAAAAAAAAAGAAGCCTGCTTTGCCTGCAGAGCTGGACTTCACCTGATTATTTCTGCGTATTTCCTCCTGCTTCTGCTTTTGGTTTCCCTCGCCCCTTTTTATTTTTTATGTTTCTTCTCCCTGCTTCATGTTTCAAGTCTTGTTTCGGTGGGGTGCTACGTGTGAAGGAGAGCCTGGCTAATAACAGGACTGCATATTTGTCAATCACAAATTCTTTCACTGAACAAAGCAACTGAAATATTAGAAGCAAATTAATGATAACATTCACCATTAGATGTCAAACCCGGGCCGTGATTATTATTTTGTTTACCAGAAACTTAGAAAGTAGGAAAGGACAGAGTGGTTTGACCTACACCTGATGCAGAGGATCAAGCGGTACAAATTTGAGCACAGTGCTCAATTAACTGGCAAATTTAGCTACACTGCAGCCCCCCCCCCCCCGACTCAAGGTTCCTATTTAAAATTTAGATACTGCTTAAAATATTTCCCAGAGGTATAAGTTTTGATGTAGTCAGGTCCTTTTGGGCCGGGCAGAAAAGGACCTGTGGGTGTTGGTCGACTGTCAGCTGAACAGGAGCCAGCAGTGTGCCCAGGTGGCCAAGAAGGCCACCAGCATCCTGGCCTGTGTCAGGAACAGTGTGGCGAGTAGGGCCCGAGAGGTGATGGTCCCCCTGTCCTGGGCACTGGTGAGGCCTCACCTTGAGTACTGTGTCCAGTTTTGGGCCCCCTACCATAAAAAAGACATTGAGGGGCTGGAGCGGGTCCAGAGAAGGGCAACAAAGATGGTGAGGGGTCTGGAGAATAAGTCTTATGAGGAGAGGCTGAGGGAGCTGGGGTTATTCAGCCTGGAGAAGAGGAGGCCGAGGGGAGACCTTATTGCTCTCTCCAACTACCTGAAAGGAGGGTGTAGAGAGGTGGGGGTCGGTCTCTTTTCTCAAGTCACAGGCGACAGGACAAGAGGAAATGGCCTCAAGTTGTGCCAGGGGAGGTTCAGGCTGGATATTAGGAAAAATTTTTTCACTGAAAGGGTTCTCAGGCATTGGAATGGGCTGCCCAGGGAGGTGGTTGAGGCCCCATCCCTGGAGGTGTTCAAAAGACGGGTTGATGCAGTGCTGGGAGGTCTGGTTTAGTGATGATGCTCCTTGTTTGTTGTGTGGGTGTCTATTTTTGTCAGTTCGGTTGACGGTTGGACAAGATGATCTTTAAGGTCCCTTCCAACCTAGAAGATTCTGTGATTCTGTAATATGCCACCACCATGGGAATTTTTCCTTGCTGTGGCAGTGGCCACAAATTCAGCCTTGAGCTGCACCCATCAGATACTCCTCCTCTTCCTCATGCCTGCTTCCTCCCACTTACCCCACATATTGCCATGCGCTTGGTCTGTCAGGAGTCCCTCTTTGCCACTTCTACCTCTACTTCCCCGAAATTCATGGTAGGTACAAATCTTCCTAGTCCAAATATTCTCACGTCTGCACCTCATGGTACCTTTGGTCTCCACTAGCACAATCCCTTCCCTCATGGTGATTTCCTCACAGTGGCGTTGAGCCTCATTCTGTGCTGCAACTACTTAAAAGCATGAGGATGAAAAATGCTTCTGTATTTTGAGGCTAAACTGCTGATTGCTGCACAATACCCCCAAATACCCTCGACGGCGTGAGAATGACCAAAAGAGAGGATACATTCCAAAAGCACGTGAAATATTTACTCTTGAGGGAAGATCCCAGTTATTAACCAGTTTGGGAAACAGTTTGATTTTCTGTCTTTCCATTTTCAGTATTCATTTACCCTTAGGCTTCTTGAACACTGGGTTGTCATTCCTCTACAATACTGAAATGCAAAAAAAAAAGAAAAAAAAAAAGAAAAAAAAAAAGGAGGTGAGTCTAAGCTGGGTTTCAGGCTGCTTCTTCACTCTTCACCTGTTTGGAATACTCATCTTGGTATGGGACAAACTCCTCGTAAAACAGCCGCTTGTTAGCATTTCTGAAGTATTTTAGACCAGGGAATCCATATGTCTGGAGCTCCAGGTAGCCTCACCGTGTCTGGTGATGGCAGGTGAAGTCTTAGCAGAGGAAAGATTCAAATCAGCCTCTTCCTGCAGCTTTTGTCACAGGAGGACAATAATTAGCAGCATTCCAACCAAGCAAAACCTATTTTAACACTTAGAAGGTATTACTTTTAACCAGACACCTCATTAGCAACTGGGAAATAATTCTTTTTATTCTTTTCCCTAAATTTACACCCCCTCCTTTCCGCTGCTTAGCATAGTCTGAATGAACAAAAATTCATTTGTTGCCTTTTGTCCTCACAGCCTTAGGCGAGGAAGGGGAGAAAAAATATTCTATAGTCTGATCAAAGAGGGTGTTCCAGTGAAAATCAAGCTTGTGCGCTTTGTTCTGAAATGAAGAATTAGGAGAGGTTTTTAAAATACTCAAAAATAGGAGAGCTGTAGCCTAAGAGCCAAGGGAGAAATAGTTTAAAGGGTGTTGTCATTCAATGGCGTAGAAATAATCTGAGATGAAGAAATCATTTGCAGTAAGGTTATTTTAAGATCGCTGACTGTTTGCTGTTGAAATTAGCAAATTTATCTACATTTCATATGCAGAAAATAAGCCTGACGAATTGTGGAACCTTTGTTACAACAAACCCTCCAAACCAAACTCTCTCTCACCCAAGCCTTTTCTCCCCCCATTCAGCAAAACACTACTTATTTCTAGGCTTCTCTTTTTTTTTTCTTTTTTACTTTTTTTTTTTTTAATATCTAGACTTTCAGTGGAGATCACAGACTTGGATTTCAACTCTTGGATGCGTTTGGGGAAGAGGAGAGGAGGGAAAAAAAAAGGGGGGGGGGGGAACAAAAAAAAAGGGGGGGGGGGTAACACAGAGAGGCCTGGCAGTTTGGGTGGTATTAAAAAAAAAAAAAGTATTCAGGAGGAGTGTAGTGAGAATAGTGGTTTGAAAATACAGCCCTGAAGGAAGAGTCTCCAGAGGAACAATGGGAAAGGAATAAATAAAAAGAAAGTTATAAATTCATCTATTTGCTCTTCCCTGACCCTTGCTTTTACTCCTCTTCACAGCAACTACCCTGGGAAAGGCACAATGCTTTCCCCTGTCACAATATTGAGAAAAATTGAAATGGGGAAGAAAGACCACCAGATGCTTTATTGTCTTAGGCGTTTCCACATAATTAGCTGGGAATAAAGGTCCTCTGCATGGTTTCATTGCATTGAATGAACTTGGATATTGCTACACAGTAGTGTGTTTTATGATTCATGCTCTGTTATCTGGCGGCTTTTTGAAAACTGCCAGCTACTTTATCACTGACGGCCAAGCCGAGGCCCACAACTTAAAATGCAGCAATGCAAAGTTAACTGTGCATGACAGATGTCCATGAAATTGTTTAACACACGCACGCATGCACACACCACACACACACACACACACACACTCACTCTCACAAAGCTGTCTCTTGCCCTCCTGCCTCTCTCACTGTGCGGTCAATGTCAGCTTTAAATATAAATAAAAACCCCTTGGTACTGCAGAAGAAATCCTGAGTGCACGGGGAGGACCACAGGTCACTGCAGGAATCGTGTGCTCCACCAGCAAGCTTTCCAGAGAGGTTGTGAGAATCATGGAGCTGGCTCATCTGGGTGCCTTGAGAGGGGGTCGGTTGGAAGGGACCTTCCTCGTGATTGGAAGGGACCTTTGAGATCATCGAATCCAACCACAAAAAAAAAAAAAAGAAAAAAAAAAAGAAAAAAAAAAAGAAAAAAAAAAAGAAAAAAAAAAAGAAAAAAAAAAAGAAAAAAAAAAAGAAAAAAAAAAAGAAAAAAAAAAAGAAAAAAAAAAAGAAAAAAAAAAAGAAAAAAAAAAAGAAAAAAAAAAAGAAAAAAAAAAAGAAAAAAAAAAAGAAAAAAAAAAAGAAAAAAAAAAAGAAAAAAAAAAAGAAAAAAAAAAAGAAAAAAAAAAAGAAAAAAAAAAAGAAAAAAAAAAAGAAAAAAAAAAAGAAAAAAAAAAAGAAAAAAAAAAAGAAAAAAAAAAAGAAAAAAAAAAAGAAAAAAAAAAAGAAAAAAAAAAAGAAAAAAAAAAAGAAAAAAAAAAAGAAAAAAAAAAAGAAAAAAAAAAAGAAAAAAAAAAAGAAAAAAAAAAAGAAAAAAAAAAAGAAAAAAAAAAAGAAAAAAAAAAAGAAAAAGAAACCCACACAAATAAACTACAAACAGACACAACCCAACAATATCAGGCACGGGATCATGCCCTGAAGTGCCATGTCCACACGCTTCTTCAGTACCTCCAGGGATGGTGACTCCACCACCTCCCTGGGCAACCTGTTCCAGTACCTGACCACCCTCTCAGGAAAGTAATTCTTCCTGATATCTAACCTAAACCTCCCCTGCTGCAAGGGTCCTCTCCCCTCCCACACACTCCCTCCTTGCAGGTCTCCTGCAGATGGAACGCTTGGGGGTGAGGGCCCCAAAATGTTGAAGTTCCTTTTGGGCTTTTGAAACAGCCTGGAGTTTTACCTCAGGAGCTCCACTTTCAGAGGAGAGACTCACGGGGCATAATCTTCCTGCCCTGGCACCTTGTACCTAATAATTGTCCATCGGCTTCCACAGCAGAGGATTATAATCATAGGATCATAGAATCATAGAATCGTCTAGGTTGGATGGGATCTTAAAGATCATCTAGTCCAACCATCAACCTAACTCTGACAAAAAAATAAATAAGAAATAAGCAATATAAAAAAAAAATAAAAAATCACAGGATCATAGGGTCTAGAAAATCTTCACAGGAGGAGTTCCTCCCCTGAAGAGAAGGGGGCATGCAGTGGGGTGGAATTTCTGCCTGTACAAACTGGGCCAAGAAGACCTCAGAGAAGGACTAAGTTTTGGGCAGGCGGAGGTTTGGGTGCAGGTTGCTGCCTGATGTCCCCTCCTGGGAAGCACGGGGTCCATCCCTGCTCCCCAACTCTCTTGTCAAGCACTGTGGCATAAAGAAAGGGGGGGTGGTGAGCGTATCCATCTCCTTTCTCTGCCTTCCATGAACAGCTCTATTGATTGCCAAGGGGGTTATTAGCATGGGAAGGTGGTACCCAGCATGAATGCAAGCGACAGCAGCCAGCCAAAAGAAAAGGAAATGGGGAGCTGGCTCCTCTGAGAAGGAGAGGCAAGAAGTCCCCTGACCCTGCTCGGACTTACTTTGTATTCTGGAAGGGACAAGCCCTTTCCCCAGGGTTTCCTGGCTGCTCTGACAGGCAGGAGATAAACCATAAGAAACCTTCCTGGCACGCAGCAAACAGAGGCTGAGGGGGGGACACACGACACAGGAGCCCATCGGATGAGCCTGTCGCATCACAAAAAACACCCACAACAAATGAACATGCCAATAAAACCCCCCAAAGCCCCCATCAAACCCAAGAACAAAACAGAGAGGTTTCTGCTCTCCATTTTTTTTCATGTCTGAAAAAACACATAATCCACTCCTGTTTCACTCCTCCTGATATGACTTCCAGCTATTCTGCGAGGAAAGCAACGATTCTGCTATAAGGGAATATTGGGCCAAATTTTCTGCCATCAGTCAAGCATACCTCTGTTTTCACGGAAGTGGCCCAACTTCTTCCCCTCAGTGATTTGGGCTCGTGCCCCTGCCTAATGGACATCAAAAGCAGCAGAAGACGTGGCACTTCAGGGCATGCTCTAGTGCCCGAGATTGTTGGTTTGTGTCTGTTTGTGCTTTTTTTTTGTGGTTGGACTCGATCTCCAAGATCCCTTCCAACCATGAAGATTCTGTGATAAAGCTCAATCTCCTGTAAACTGCACCCAAATCCCAAAAAGGGTAGTTGCGATTTGCCACAGAGCTTGGTGTAACTTCTAGAAGGGACTTCAGGATGGGAACCAAGAGGCTGGAGTGACAGGTGTCCCTGATGCAATTTGACACATTTTGTGAGATTTCTTTTTAACGGGTATTTTTTTCCCCTCCGACACTCACTAGCAACTTATTTTCAGTTGTTTGAGTAACCAGTTCCATCTTCCACGCTCAGGGCTACCTAAAGCTTATGTCTTGGAGAAGAGAAGGCTCTGGGGAGACCTTAGAGCAGCCTTCCAATATCTGAAGGGAGCTACAGGAGAGCTGGGGAGGGACTGTTTGTCAGGGAGTGCAGTGACAGGACAAGGGGGAACGGTTTTAAATTGGAAGAGGGGAGATTTAGATGAGATACCAGAAAGAACTTCTTTGCTGTGAGGGTGGTGAGGCACTGGAAGAGGTTGCCCAGAGAAGCTGTGGCTGCCCCATCCCTGGAGGGGTTCAAGGCCAGGCTGGATGGGGCTTGGAGCAACCTGGTCTGGTGGGAGGTGTCCCTGCCCAGGTGACCTGGGTTGAGAGACACAGGACTAACTTTTCTTCTAATGCTGGGGAAAGTTGCACTTCTAGAAGACTCTAGTGTCTGAATTTGTGAAAATACTTACTTTATAGCCAGCCAGGCTCTGTGGGATTCAAGGTCTTAGTGTTTTCAAGCCTTGCCAGGCGCAGGGACAAGGAGGAGCAAGGCCTGGGCGTTTGACCCAGGCTGGCCAATAGGATTATTTCATACCATGAACCTCACATTCAATATAAATTAGAAAAATTTGCTGCGTAGCTCTCTCTCCCTTGATGGCGGCAGGTCCAGACAACTCCTTGCCCTGGTGCTGGACCCTGAGGCCTTCCCTTCCTCCTGAAGCCGTTGCGCTGGCAGTGTCCGCCATTTGCTGTCCCTGCTGGGAGTGCAGAGCTTCCCCCTGAGAGAATGGGCTGAGTATAATTCCTGTATATCTTATATCAGTATCAGGATTAATACTGGTTCTTTAGTGTTATTGTTAACTATTTAGTTTTAGTCTATTAAATCTATTTATATTTCAACCCTTGTGTTTCCTTGTGTTCCCCGATTCCCCTTTCTGGGTGGGGAGGGGTCATCAGGTGATAGAATAATTGTCTAAACGACAACAGATTGTTATGGGTTTTCTCAAACCATAACACCAGGGCAGGGGGGTTGGAACTCGATGATCTTTAAGGTCCCTTCCAATTCTGTGATTCTGTGATACGAGGCAGCCAAGATCCTCCAGAAACCTCCAGAAAATGATGTGCTTCGGATCTTTACCAGGGGAAACCACGGCTCCCCGTCAAAAGTTTTCCCCCCTTCAACGCAGCACAAAGAGGCTCAGGGGGGGCCCTAATTAAGCACCGTGGGGTGCTCTTTGTGTGTGTGTGTGTTTCTGTGTGCCTGCATGCCTGCACGCCTTACCCCGCGTGTGCGTGCGTGTGGCCGGTGGGTGGCCCGCTCGACATTTTGGTGGATGTTTCATTCCCACCCCTTTTACTACGACCCTGGTCAGGCCACTTTTATGCCGGTGACAGCTTCATGAAGCACAAAACACGGAGCGATACATGGCATGAAATTGGCAACAAAGCCGAGCAAAAGAAGGAACAATTCTCTGGCAGGATGTGATCACAATATGGCTGATTGGATCTGGAAGCAGATGCCAGCAGCGGGTATTGTCCCGGTGACTGAAAAGACATGACCCCCAAGGTACAGAAGACAACGAGGCCCTCCTTATGAACCACAGGGGGAGGGGAGAAGAGGTGAAACCAATGAATAAATCAGGGGATGGAAACAGGGGAGAAAAGAAAATGCTAAAGAGGACTTTTATGGGGGACGGGGATGGGGACGGGGAGGGGGGGGACGGGGCAGCTCAATAATATGCGAGAGCGTCGCCTCCCTCGCTCGCTGAACACTTGCTCAGACAATGGCTTTTTAACAGATGGGAGCCCCGCTGAAAGGGGCCAAGTTTTGTGCAGTTGAGAATCCCTGTTTGTTTAGTCGGCTGCTGGGGCAGGTGTCTGCAGAAAGGCAATCCGGCAGGTTAAGTGTCTCGGGGGCCGGGGAAAGCATGGGGGTGTTTAGGACAGGCAAGCCGGTGGAGCGACGAGTCCTTGGGAAGGAGAGGGAAAAAGAGATCTCTTTTTCTCCTTTCCTTCTAAGGACAGATTTTTTTTCTCGGTTTGGGCAATCAGGCCTCAGTAATAATCCCTGCCAGTGAGGATGCTTCATGTCACAGGTACCGCCGGAGCCCCGGCGCGTTGCAGCTTGCAATGTCACCGCTCTCTGCTCCTACCCACCAGCATTTGTTCTTTTACTCCTTTCCTACAATGCGTTTGAAAACCCAGCTGTTTACACGAGGGTTTTCTGAATGGGCCGCCTCATCTATTTTGGCGTTTACCGGAGATCATTGAAATTCGACTCACACGGCTCCTGACCTCGGCGATGTGCAATTCTCCCTCCGCGGCAGCAGAGATGCTGCCATTCTCCTCCCTTAACCACGACAGCCAGCTGAAAGGACTGGTGGGCTTGATTTTCCCTCAGTCCCATAAAGCACACACAGATACCAAAAGCCACGTACGGGACCAGGGGGTCCCCAGGGTGGGGGGGGGGGTGGTGGGACAGCCCGGAGGAGGTGAAAGCCTCCATTGCTTACAAAACACTTGTTTCCAGACTGGGTCAGAAAGTGAGTGTTGTGGGAAGACCAGTGCCAGAGGATGCTGCTCCGAGGATGCCTCCAGCAGGGTTACAGCCCCCTGCAAGCAGCAGTGGGCATAGCTTCTCCTTGCGCTGCGAGAAACATCACTAATTGCAAAATCCTGACCTGTGCCTGGTGTGGGCAGGCAGCACAGCAGGCTGCTGGCTGTTTGTACAGCCAACACGCGTTCCTCCCTGCCCATAAGCAGCCTCTGATAATGCCAGCCTTCCCCCTTCCCCCCCCCAAAAAGCCTTTCACACGACAAACTGCCCCTCTTTGTTGAACCGTAAATTGTTTGGGGATACACTTGCCAGCGCCCGGGACGAGAGAATTTGCTTGTGTGACCCTCCTCAAAATGGGCAAATTTATGACCACGTGGATGGTGCAAGGAACACAAAGCGTGGGGAGAAAGGAAGGGATATACACACAGCATCACGCCAGGGCAGTCAGTCTCGGTAAGAATATGGATTCTATACGCCCAACAAAACTTCCATCCCCATCCAGGTAGTCTTCCTCTCAGGAGTTCAGGAGAGTGAGACACTGGCATTTCCTGCACTGTTTTACCTCCTCCTTTGCTTTGAAACTTCTCTGTATTCATGATTCACACTGGCAACAAAAACATTGCCCTCATTCTGCCTAAGCAGCCCTCCAGAGGATAAACAAGGATCATTGTTTTAGGGGCACCATGGTTCCATGACCAAATCAGTGCTTTTCTGCCCTAGGCCCCTTTCACAGTCCCTCCTCCACCTCCAGATCTGTTTTGAAAAGAGGGAGGTGAAAGCTTGTTTCCTATATATATATACTGGATTGCTGCACGGCTACTGAGCCCACCCACAAGAGATCTGTGAAAAAGAGTGAAAGCAGTACTCACTATATTGAAAGCTTCCTCTTCCCCTTTCTGCTTTTCCTTAAAAAAAAAGCCAAACCTTCCTCTGGCTAGATTGGGTTAAACAGCATAAAATATTAACCTCCATACAGAGCTGCACACGCAATTGCATCTTTGGTATCTATTTTCTGGCATAAAAAACTTGGGACTCGAACCAGCAACCAAGACCCAAAGGATTCTCTAGTTACTTTCCAGCTTACAAAGCCACTTATTTTAATATTTTTTAATACAAAGTTAAACATTTTTCTTCAAAGCACCTAAGGACAATGCTAATGCTCCTTCTGAATTTGCCTCTTCCCATTTAGTTATCTTGGTACTATTCATTTTTAGAGGCTTAAAGTAGAGTTTATACGGCATTAGTATTCATAGGCACATGCTAATTTACTCTTATGTTCGGCTATGTAAGTGGGTTTTTTCAGATGAAACAGAGGGGATTAGATCTGTATCACTTGCTCTGAAGAAAAGGTGCAGCATGCCTCAACTTTCTATTCTTTTCGACACAGCATCGATTACTGAAACTACACTCCTTATTCCTAAATAAAATAAAATAAAATAATGTTATCTCGTGCAGTCTCAGAAAAAGAAAAAATATTGTATCCTGACATAAAAAACTCACCAAGTCCCCAACCCCTCCCTCTGCTCTCCTCCTTTCTCCTCGGGGAGGAGGGATTATCATCCCTGATCCCTAACCCCACTCCGGGTCCCTTGGCTTTGTGCTGTTGTGGAGGCTCTGGGTGTGCTCCAAGTCCCTGATGTGGCTCGGGGAGGTGGGCTGGACAACTTGACTACCGAGGTGGGATCTGATCAATGCTCATAAATACTTCAAGGGAGGGTGTCAGGAGGACGGGGCCGGTCTTTTTTCAGTGGTGCCCAGGGACAGGACAAGAGGAACTGGGCACAAACTTGACTATAAGAAGTTCCACCTAAAGATGAGGAGGAACTTCTTTGCTGTGAGGGTGGCAGAGCCCTGGCAGAGGCTGCCCAGGGAGGTGGTGGAGTCTCCTTCTCTGGAGACATTCAAACCCCACCTGGACACGTTCCTGTGGGACCTGCTCTGGGTGGCCCTGCTTTGGCAGGGGGTTGGACTAGATGATCTCCAGAGGTCCCTTCCGACCCCATAGCATCCTGTGATTCTGTGATGAGATGCCAGATCCGAGAGCTGTGCTCCGGCTGGGGATGGTTACCCGTTGCGGTGATTTGAGTCTGCCCCAGCCAGAGCCCCGGGTACCACCCTGGGTGGGGGGGGGGGGCATGCTCTAAGGTCAGTGCCTCCCTCCCTGAGGTTTCACAGCTGTAGAAATTCACTTTCATCTACAAATGTGGTTGGAGGAGAAACTCCCCAAACAAAAAAAAAAAAGCTTTTTCTAAGTGTTCAAAAGCCTATGGCTGGAAAGGAAACGCACTGCCTTTTTGGTTCTGTTTTCGTTTTATAACTCAGCTTTTAAACATTATTACTGGTAAGTATATTAACATTTGAAAGCAAATCAAAATTCTTATAAATTTTCCCTGTGTTTTCTGTTTGGAAACAAGAGAATTACTTCCCTAAAATCCATTTACGTTATGAATTTGATTTGGAGTTTGTAATCCTCCACAAGACGATAAATGCAGTTAGAGGGATAGGAGCAAAAGCCCTCCCAGGCTGCTGTAGGGCAGTACAGCCCCAGCCCTCCCCACAGACACCCCTTCAGCCCCCCACAGGGCCTGCCTTTGGCCCCACAGACACGCCTTTGTTGTGCTAATTACTCGGTTGTGCTAATAATTGGGTTGTGCTAATTACTTGACACCGTATCTCCTGTCCAGTGTGACTTTTAACGGCTATTTTATATGTTGCTTTAACTGTGTCATTGATTTGCATCAATAGAAGCCACGTAAGAACATAGGACTTTCCAGACAATAACTTTTAAGTAAATCAAAGAAGTGTAGTATCTTCACTAAAGGATGACTGCCTGGCCAAACCACCAGGACCTGGGTCAATTAGACATCAAGGTTACATCAAGACGAGTGCGAGGATACAGTCCTGGGCAGGAGAATGCAGTTGCCTGCCCCAACGAAGAGTTTTGACCTTTCCTGACACTGTTTGGGCCATGCCAACCAGCATCTTCTTAAAAGATGCCCAGAGGCAATTCCAGAGGGTGAGGATCCCTACCTGGGATCACTCAGAAGGAGCAATGGGTGTGCTTCACCCTGCCCTGGAAGCTCAAAGGATTTATAAGCGTAGCTACAAGCTGTTCCTCACCACTAGGAACACTCCAAGGCATCTTTAATTGTGTCGCCTTGCGTAACCCAAAGGTCTGCTTTCCCCCGGGACTCAGAAATTACAGCTGTTGCTTGGCATTCAAGCTTTAAGGACATTGCACCTTTATATCAAACTGCAATACAATTTATTACATGGCGGACGCAAAAGTAGGGGCTGCAAAGTCTGTCATTTCTGAGAGAGGATATTTTGGTTGTAAAGCTGAACAGACAAATTCTGATCTGACCTCTGACCACCATCAGTACCTGAGCCCTTCACAGGCATTACGAAATTCACTTCAGTAAAGTCCTTATAAAGTCCTTTCATATGTGGGAAACAGGCATTGGGAGATTCAGATGAAGAATACTCACCCTTTCACTTTGGTATCAATATGAAATATTGGTTTGCTTTTTCCAGGTATTAAAATTGTCCCATCTTAGCCCTGTATACATTCAAAGTACAGTTCCCTTTTGACTTCAGGTATTGAACTTACTGTACAGCGGTCCTACATCCCACCTCAGGTCCCAGTCCCTTCTTTTCCTTTTTTTTTTTGTTTCTTGTCCTTTTTTTTCCCCTTTTTCTTTTCCTTTTCCTTTTTCTTTTTCTCTCTTTCATTTCCTTTTTCTTTTTCTCTCTTTCTTTTCCTTTTTCTTTTTCTCTTTTTCTTTTCCTTTTTCTTTTCCTTTTTCTTTTTCTTTTCCTTTTCCTTTTCCTTTTCCTTTTTCTTTTTCTTTTTCTTTTTCTTTTTCTTTTTCTTTTTCTTTTTCTTTTTCTTTTTCTTTTTCTTTTTCTTTTTCTTTTTCTTTTTCTTTTTCTTTTTCTTTTTCCTCCTCTTTTTCTTTTTCCTCCTCTTTTTTTCTTCTTCTTTTTCTTTTTCTTTTTCTTTTTCCTCCTCTTTTTCTTTTTCTTTTTCTTTTTCTTTTTCTTTTTCTTTTTCTTTTTCTTTTTCTTCTTCTTTTTCTTCTTCTTTTTTCTTCTTCTTTTTCTTCTTCTTCTTCTTTTTCTTCTTCTTCTTCTTCTTCTTTTTTCTTCCTCTTTTCCCTTTTCTTCCTCTTTTTCTTTTTTTTTTTCTTTTTCTTCCTCTTTTTCTTTTTTTTTTTTTTTTTTTTTTTTTTTTTTTTCTTTTTCTTTTTCATTCTTCTTCTTTTTCTTGGTGACTCCCAGGAACCCAGTGTCCACCTCCCTGTCCCAACTCCCACTCACTCCTTTGACTGTACGGTTCATGCATGGCCCTGCTACCGACCTCCTCCTCTTGCTCCTTCTTGTAGCCTTAGTCTCTTCGCTTCCAGCTTCTTGCTCCTGTCTGCTGCTTCACGGGGCCCTGAAGGCACCAAATGCACAGAGGATGTACATTACCTGCTCCAGGTTGCTGTGCCCAGGTGGGAATAGGAAAGGGAAAGCTTGTCTTTTAGTTTCATTCAGATTTAGTCTTAGACTCAAGCCCAGACACCACAAAGAAATCTGATTTTCAATTAAATGCATAAAACAAATTTTTTACTCATCGAGGCCTTAGAAATGTACAACCTGCTTAGGTTGAACACACAGCATTTGGGCATCTGACACAGAAAAGCTGCTTATGGCAGTTGGGTGCAGAGAAAAAGCTGGTCCTTTACAATGGCCCTACTCCTCCCAGGATTTCTCTCCCACAGCTGGGATTTGCCTGTAGCTGGTGAAGCCCCCTTTTGGGAACAAACTGGCTAATGTTACTGCTCTTGTTTAGGTAAAAAAAAAAAAAAAAAAAAGGCCTGGATGGTGTAAAATAAAGCATACAGGTTAAATTATGTAAGGGAAAACAAAAAAAAAAAGAAGAAGAAAAGAAAATGTGCCATTTACTGCTACTGGAACTGCAGTCCTCAACATTTTACTGTGAGTTTGATGAAATACTCTAGTTAATGAAATCCTACAGCAGAGGCTGAACAGCACAAATGCCTTGGCTCTTCCGTGGAAGAAGAAAACAGAATATCCCAATCCTTCCTGCAGCACAGAGACTGGACGCGTTTAAATGGACAGAGGGTTTGACGGACCGGGGCTTCTAGCTCTGCTTGTTTAGCAAGGAGAGGTCTCTTAATTTCTTACTGAGGCACACAAGATTTAGTGCAGATCCTTTAATTTAAATGTCAGAATGTGAGCAGTAATTTATTTCCATAAAACGAAAAGCAATAAAGTCAAATATATTAAGCTCTGGCTGTGAGAGCTCAGATTATACAATTTATAATTGTATAAAACACAAACAGCAAAAAACTACCCGACAAAGGATGAGTTATTATCACTCACTTAAGCATTTGATTCAGGGCTGGTGTAAGCAGTAGCAAGAAAACAGGGAAATAAAAAAAAAAGGAATAAAAAAACCCAAAAGCCAAAGCATATGGGACGCTGAAAAGCCCTTAGTGACAGCCGGACATGGGGAGCAGGAGCAGCTGAGATGCCCCTACATCTGCTGGCCTTCTCAAATGCTCCTCTACTGCTCCTCAACTACTTTGCCCCCTGAGGCTTACTCTGACCTCCTGTTTTCACACTGTGGGACTGATTCTTGGTTACACCCCACCAAATACATTTTCATGTGTACATTACACCCCTAAAAGTACACTCCCACCAGACCAGGTTGCTCCAAGCCCCATCCAGCCTGGCCTTGAACCCCTCCAGGGATGGGGCAGCCACAGCTTCTCTGGGCAACCTCTTCCAGTGTCTCACCACCCTCACAGCAAAGAATTTCTTCCTAAAATCTCATCTAAATCTACTCTCTTCCAATTTAAAAGCATTCCCCCTTGTCCTGTCACTGCACTCCCTGACAAAGAGTCCCTCCCCAGCTCTCCTGTAGCGCCCTTCAGATATTGGAACTCAGATGATGATTAGCTAAGCCAAATCAGAACGACTCCACATAAAAGTAGAGTTAAATTGTGAAAACACATCATTCTGAATGAAGCGGCAGCATTTCGGCACTGGAATTTCTCTAGGAATTTGAGCTCTGATCCCCATTGTGTAATCTAAGCTATCCATAACGTGACGATCAGGTAATGAGGAATACCTGAACTATCCTGGCAAAACCTAGTGTTTGGAGGAAGCATGTGAAAATCAAAGAGCACAGTTAAAATGTACAATGGGTAAAGCAGCCTGGCTATTGGTATTTAAATGACAGATGAGAGCCAGAATTGAGGACAAAACCACCAGAAATGCCATTCAGAAACTCTGATTTATACCACAGTTTGAACTATTACAAAAGCCACTGAAGCAGAAACCCTTACGCTACGCGCTGTGGAGAGGCTAAGGATGAATTTGCCCCCGTGTAGCCCTTTTCTGGAGAGCAAGCCACGGGCCCTCCTGGGTCCACACAGTCCTTGGGGCTGGCATGTGCTGGTGCACATTATATTATTTTTTTTTTTTCCCTTTGACATAGTAGAGGCTGGAAAAGATGTAGTTGTACCAGGAAGGTCATAGAATCATAGAATCATTTAGGTTGGAAAGGACCTCTAAGATCATTGACTCACACCGTAAACCCAACACTGCCAAGTCCAACACTAAACCTTGTCCCCAGGTGCCACATCTACACGGCTTCTAAACACCGCCAGGGATGGTGACTCAACCACGTCCCTGAGCAGCCTATTCCAAGGCTTGATAACACTTTCAGTGAAGAAATTTCTCCTAATACCCTAATCAAACCTCCCCTGGTGCAACTTGAGGCTGTTTCCTTTTGTCCTATTGCTTGTTACTTGGGAAAAAAGACCGACCCCCGCTGGCTACGCCCTCCTTTCAGGGAGCTGGAGAGAGTGAGAAGGTCTTGCCTCAGCTTCCTTTTCTCCAGGCTGAACAAGCCCAGTTTCCTCAACCTCTCCTCAGGAGACTTGTTCTCCAGACCCCTCACCAGCTCCGTTGCCCTTCTCTGGACCCACTCCAGCACCTCCATGTCTTTCCTGGGGTGAGGAGCCCAAAACTGGACACAGCCCTCAAGGTGGGGCCTCACCAGTGCCCAGTCCAGGGGGACCATCACCTCCTGAGTCCTACTCACCACACTGTTCCTGACACAGGCCAGGATGCTGGTGGCCTTCTTGGCCACCTGGGCACACTGCTGGCTCCTGTTCAGCCGGCTGTCCACCAACACCCCCAGGGCCTTTTCTGCCAGGCAGCTCCAGCCACTCTGCCCCCAGCCTGTAGCACTGCAGGGGGTTGGTGGGACCCAAGGGCAGGACCCGGCACTTGGCCTTGTTGAACCTCATCCCATTGGCCTTAGTGGATCAATGCAGGTTGTCCATATCCCTCTGGAGAGCGTTCCTACCCTCCAGCAGGTCGACACTCCCACCCAACTTGGTGTCATCTGCAAACTCACTGAGGGTGCACTCGATCCCCTCCTCTGTATCATTGATAAAGATGTTAAACAGAACTGGCCCCAGTACTGAGCCCTGGGGGACACCACTTGTCACCAGCCACCAGCTGGATTTCACTCCACTCACCACAACTCTTTGGGCCCAGCCATCCAGCCAGGTTTTCACCCAAGCCATGGGCAGCCAGTTTCTTCAGGAAAATGGGTGCAGGAACGGCTTCCTTGGCAGAAGGCATCTGCTGTGCTTTTTCAGATGGAAGGGTATGATCTGACACAGCTGCAGCACATGTGAGGGCTTATCAGGACCAGGGCACTAAATTTTGGGACCTACATGGTTTTCTTGGCTGTTTCTACTTGCAATCGGCCGGAGGAGAGCTTTGAGAGTGGCTCTTCCAGCACCACTCAATGCCATCACTCACAGGTTTCACTGAAGCCCGAGGAAATACTGATTAACAGTATTCATCCCGGACCGGGGGCTTCGGCGCTCCCTTCCTTTTTTGCTAACCCTTAATGTATTCATTGCCTTATTTTCATACATGCTGATTGCATAGCGATTTATTCCTCTGGTGCTAGGTTATTGTGCGCGTGTGTGTGTGTGTGTGTGTGTGTGTGTCCCCATACTAAATGTGAAATCTTTATTCTAACCAATGTCTAAATCATTGTTTTCCGGCGGCGCAGATCATGTGGCACAGATTATTAATAGCTCTGGTCTCTACACCACTTGACACGGCGCTCCAGCTGTCATTCCGCTCCCTGGCTCCTATGATTCTTGCACTGGTGAAGTGCCAGGCCCGGGCCGAGCCCATCAGTCACTGTCACCCACCACCCCAGTGATGAATAGCCCCCCACCAAGCGCCGTGGTGAGGCCCCGGCTCCCGTTCACACGCGCCTGACTTTTACCCACCTCCAGCCACCAGCCCCAACACCTCCCACACCCCACCACGCAGGCCCACCACCTCTCCCCCCCCCACCCCCGCCACCCCCCCCCCCCCGCTCTGCCACCCCCCTGCACCCCCAGATTAGTTAAAAACGAAACAAATCCTAATGCGATCATGTCACTAATTATGCATTTAATTCAGTTATAAGGAGCTAATGGCTCCCTCAGTGACAGCTTTTACTGCTAAAAGGCAATTCATTCCTGAAACTGAGAAATCTAATTACACAAAATGCTTCGTCCTAATCCTTTCAAAGAATAATCTTATTTGTAGACATTAACATCCCAGATGCTGCTGCTGTTTGTCCATTATGACAGTGTTTGTCCTGAATAATGTATAAATAGCTCTTTCTGGACAGTTGCATGTCACTAAATCAATACAATTTGCTGCCTTCTGTTACATTAAGTCAGCCTGGGCAAGCTGGAGAAAATTAACCTTTTGTTTCCCACTCAAAAGGGCCTTTGAAATTAGAAACAAGAAAGGGTTGGAGGGCCTATGGGAATCATGAGGTCTTTTTTCTTTTTTTTTTTTTTTTCCCTTGAGTGTACAAAGTACCCAGCAGATCTGCAGGGCTGCTGATGGATACATCTTCAGAAAAATTGGCAAAAACGTTTCCAGGCAGTGGGGGGAGGCGTAAAAGGCAAAATTGTGCTCTGCTTTCTCCTCTCTTCCTTAAACGTTTCAAGTTTCTTCTACCGAAGCACTTTAATTGTAGTAAATTCTCGCCCCAGTGTTTTGTTGTCAAGGGAACGGTGCCGCTGCTAAGATGTTCCTTAGCAGTTGTGGGAGCTCCCACTGCTAGTGAGGTGGTGAACATCCCCACAGAGCTGCTCTCCACACAAAAAAAAAAGCCCTTCAAACACACAGAAAACCCCGCAGTACAGAATATAACTCAGCAGATGAGCTGAGGGCACGTAGCTTTGAACAGAAATACCACCAAATGCAGAGCTGGGTTTCAGTCTTCGTTCACATAATTTATTATCATGTATTAAGAAATAGCTGCACGCATCTTTATGGCTGTGTTTAAAGTAACCAACTCTCCCCTAGTTTTAACGGGAGAGTTCCAAATTTCTGTGTGATGTCCTGGCAGTATCCCAAGGGACACTCATAGCGGGGGGGGTTGGACTAGATGATCTCCAGAGGTCCCTTCCAACCCCATATGATTCTATGACTCTAACTCCCCAAATGTCACTTGCAGTTATGGAAGCCTCCAAGAGACTTGTTTTTAACCATAAACTCAAGTCCCACTGAAACCCCTCTGCCTTTGCCAGGTACCAGGAGCGCATCTGAGCAGTGCTCAGCATGGAAAACAGAACATGGGTCTAAGAGAAAAGGAAAACATGGCTCTTAGAATGATAGGATCATAGAATCATCGAATTGTCTAGGTTGGAAGGGACCTTTAAGATCATCTAGTCCAACCATCAACCTAACTCTGATAAAAAAAACCAAAAGAAAACCATACACCCCCCCCCCCCCATCACTAAACTATGTCTCTCAGTGCTATGTCAACCTGTCTTTTGAGGACCTCCAGGGATGGTGCCTCAACCCCTTCCCTGGGCAGCCCATTCCAAGGCTTGATAACCCTTTCCATGTAAAAATTGTTCCTAATATCCAATCTGAACCTCCCCTAGTGCAACTCGAGGTTCTATCACCTGTGATTCGGGAGAAGAGACCAATCCCTGCTTCTCTACAACCTCCTTTCAGGGAGTTGTAGAGAGCCCATACCTCTTACTGAACCCATACCTCTACTTGAAGAAAGTATGAAGGGTACGTACTCAATGTTCCACTCTGAAGTCATTAGGAAGCCAGCTTATTGGAAAAAATCCAGCACTGAGCAATTATGTCCAAGCTCCTTGTGGAGTAGAAGTGACACCTTCAGCTCTTATTTCATCCCTAGCTTCCATGTGTCTATTCTGTGAGCTTATAAGCAATGTCCCTAATTGTGCTGGCTTCTTGGAGCAGCACAAGGGGAGCCCTGCAGGCAGCAGGATTGGGGGGAAATGAAGAAGAAGCAATCTGCTATTCAAAAAGTGCAAATTTAGAAAACACCAAGTTTCCCCATTGTGATTTGGGTTCTGGTTTAGGAGGGACAGTGTCCACGGCGGGTCTTCAGGACACTGTAGGGGATGAAAAAGGGAACACAGACCACAGCTTCACCAGCACAGAGACACCGAGCTCTCAGACACAGGCTTGCACAGAAGAAAAGGGCAGAAACACACCCCTTGCAAGCACACGGCTCTTACAGACACTAATGGCAAAGGAAGGAATTAAAAGCTTGCTCTCGGAACCAAAAAAACAAATAACAGTCTATTTACCTGGAGAAATAAGGGTACAATAAGGCACATGCATCCACCATCCTGCGAAAGGATAAACGAGGGAGCTCCCTGAGGATGCACATGCACGGAATAGCATCAGGAAGAGTCCCCCACATGGGGATGGGGGCTATTCCCACTGCTCCCCGTGCAGATAAACCACACCTGGTAGGATTCCCCACACCACTGCGATTTCAACAGCGTCCTCTCCCTGTCCCCTCATTTTGCAGGTGATTATTTCTTTTCCCCCTCACACCTGGTTTACTTCATTTTGACTCTTCGAGAAAGTCTTAGAATCATAGAATCATTGAGGTTGGAAGAGACCCTTGGGATCATCGAGTCCAACCATCTACCCTACTCTACAAAGTCCTCCCCTACACCATGTCCCTCAGCACTGCATCTAAACGTCCCTTAAACACAGCCAGGGATGGTGACTCCACCCCCTCCCTGGGCAGCCTGTTCCAATGCCCGACCACTCTTTCTGTGAAAAATTCCTTCCTAATGTTCAATCTAAACCTCCCCTGTTGGAGCTTGAAGCCGTTCCCTCTCGTTCTATTGTTAATTATGTGTGAGAAGAGACCAGCACCAACCTCTCTACAGTGTCCTTTCAAGTAGTTGTAGAACGTGATGAGGTCTCCCCTCAGCCTCCTCTTCCTCATACTGAACAGCCCCAGCTCCTTCAGCTGCTCTTCATATGATTTGTCTTCTGGGCCCTTCACCAGCTTCGTTGCCCTCCTCTGCACTTGCTCCAGCACCTCGAGATCTCTCTTGGATTGAGGTGCCCAAAACTGGACACAATACTCCAGGTGTGGCCTCCCCAGTGCTGAGTACAGGGGCACAATCACCTCCCTGCTTCTGCTGGTCACACTATTTCTAATCCAAGCCAGGATGCCATTGGCTTTCTTGCCCCCCTGGGCACACGGCCGGCTCATATTCAGCCGTTTGTCAACTAGAACCCCCAGGTCTCTTTCCTCCAGGCAGCTCCAGCCACACTTCCCCCAGCCAGTAGCACTGCAGGGGGTTGGTGTGGCCCAAGTGCAGGACCTGGCACTTGCACTTGCACTTGTCTTAGGGCAGGTTTCTCCTGCAAGGGCTCTCCTTGCAATTCAGCTCTCCACGGGGTTTTACCACTCATGGTTTCCTGGACTAACTTCGTGATTCCGAGCTTCTCTTTGCTTCCTCATCCCAAAGAGAGAGAGGATCCTGAGAGCTACCAGCACAGCTCCCTTCACCACCTTGCACTGCCACATTTCCACTACTCTCCACGGAGATAGTCAGATTTTCAGGGGCTGGGGGGGGGGAAGTGTTACCTTTGGGGTCCCCTCATGACAGCAGCAATCTGCGACATCACGGATTTCTTCTGCAAACACACACCTGTGAGGCACACACAGAGCTGGCTTCACAGAGAGAATCACAGAATCCCACGGGGTTGGAAGGGACCTCTGGAGGTCATCTAGTCCACCTGCCAAAGCAGGGCCACCCAGAGCAGGTCCCACAGGAACGTGTCCAGGTGGGTTTGAATGTCTCCAGAGAAGGAGACTCCACCACCTCCCTGGGCAGCCTCTGCCAGGGCTCTGCCACCCTCACCCCAAAGAAGTTCACAGAATCACAGAATCTTCTAGGTTGGAAGGGACCTTAAAGATCATCTTGTCCAACCGTCAACCTCACTGACAAAAATAGACACCCACACAACAAACAAGGAGCATCATCACTAAACCAGACCTCCCAGCACTACATCAACCCGGCTTTTGAACACCTCCAGGGATGGGGCCTCAACCACCTCCCTGGGCAGCCCATTCCAATGCCTGAGAACCCTTTCAGTGAAAAATTTTTTCCTAATATCCAGCCTGAACCTCCCCTGGTGCAACTTGAGGACATTTCCTCTTGTCCTGTCACCTGTGACTTGAGAGAAGAGACCGACCCCCACCTCTCTACACCCTCCTTTCAGGGAGTTGGAGAGAGCAATAAGGTCTCCCCTCAGCCTCCTCTTCTCCAGGCTGAACACCCCCAGCTCCCTCAGCCTCTCCTCATAAGACTTGTTCTCCAGACCCCTCACCAGCTTTGTCGCCCTTCTCTGGACCTGAAGTTCCTCCCACAAAGCCTGTTTGCCCTGTGCTGGTGGCACCAAGCTCTTATCCTTGTAGCCCTTGACGCCGTTCTGAAGCTGGGGCTGGGAATGGTGTGTGGCAGGAGGTTTACACCACTTTTTTTGCACCACTACAGAAAACATGAGACCACTCCTTTAGACTTCCTGCCGCTACCATTCTGTGGCTAGGAGGACACAGATACCCAGTTATGTCAGGTCAGCACTTTCCAGATGTACAAAACGTATTTAAAATATTCAATGTAGCCATTTGAATATTTTAGGGGGATTAATTGTTCAAATCTAAAAAGTTTATGCCACTCTAATGGACTACTAATGGAAGAAGCTTTTAAAAAAATCTCTGCATTGCTCCGAGACCGGACTGTGACCTAGCCACCAGGTATAATATGTACCAATATCTATCTTACACTGTGAAATTTAGATTGCAAATCCATTATGATAGACTCTGTGTCTTTATGTATTGTGCACTGCTGAGCAAGCTCACAGAGCTCAATAAATAATAAATGGTAGGAACTTGACCTTGAATATTAAACGTGATCTGAATGATTCTTCACCCAGGAATTCGGGTTCATTTTCCCCAGAAGCTTTATCTTGGGAACTGAGGTGCAGCTGTGACCAAAAAAAAATTAAAAAAAAAGTGAAGCTAGCACTGTCTTCTGGCTGAGATGGGTCTGATTTTCAGTCCCAACTGTTTTCTTTGCTGACAGGATGGTACTGCCTGTCTCAGCAGCCAGCAGGACATGCCAGCTCAGACGGTCCATCGCCGCCCACATCACCCAGAGAGTCCCTAGCCACCTTTTTGGGATGGCAGGTGCCTGGCAGGTGAGCTCACTTTGGGCAGGAAATGCAGCTTCCCACAAGATGGCTCTCAGATCCCTAGGCAAAAACCAAGCTGATGGGTTCTGGCAAGCAAATAAAATCAGTAAAGCCCATTTGCGGTGTTAAAACCCAGAATCCCACACCCTTGAATCAGCTACAGAGAAAAAAAGGCCATGAGTTTCTCAAGTGAGGACCAAGCATTTAAAATATTCCTGGAAGAGAGACTATTTCCCTTTGACCATCTCAGAAATAATTCCTGCGTTGGTTAAAGAAGGACAGAGATAAAACACAGAAGTACTATCTCCTGACCACAGTGGTTTGAGCGGGTGCCTGGAACCTCATTTAGTTATCAGGATACCATGAGGTTAACTAATTTATGGCTGTTAGCGAGGAGGCCACATAGAAAGGGCTCTCTTACAGCTCTCATGATAAATAACGCTTCCCTCCTGCTTAGTCAGTAACTATTGCTTAGTGGCGGGTTTAGTTTTCATTTAATTAAACACATTGGCCATCACCTCTGGTTGTCTGTAAGAGAAGAACACAGAAACTGGAAGATGCAGAGTCAGGAGGGCGAGGAGAGAAAATTATGATATATTTTTCTTCCCGAAGGAGTCATGAGTCTTTGACAAGGCCTTTTCACCCCTCTTTACGTGCATTGCCACTGTTTGTTTTTTTTTTTTGCTGCAGAACTGGCCCAGATGAAGAACCATGCCTGCTACACCATGAGTGGGATTAGAGATCCTGAGCAGAAAGGCAGGCACGGAAGAGTAAGTAGTACATCGAGAAGTGACAATTTCTCCTCTTTAAAGAGTGCATTATGATTGAACTGATGGGCAGGATAAGGGAACTCCCCATAATTAGGTGAGCCTTTTGAGCTTTCAGGTGCACTTTGAGAGCCTGTGGAACCAAAGCAAAGAACCAAGCCCATCCTGTGAAAGGGAAGCACAGACTTCTGTCCTTCCAGGGATGCACACGTGCCCAGGGACAGCCTCAGGAAAAAAAAAACAAGGTGGGAGGAAAGAAAAGGGAATGGATAAGTTGCTGACCTTTTCTTCAAGGTTGCCGTTCTTTTGTTTCCAGAGTATTTATTGGAAGGGGTGTCTGACGTTCTACCTGGTGGTATCATCGTGCATCTGAAATAAAAAATTAATATTACAAAACATTTCCTATTACATTAAAAAACCAAGTCCTATTTTCACGCTGTGGAATGGCATCCAAAAGGAAAATCTATTGCAATGTCATTTAAGAGGGAAGCGAATAATATTTTTATTGTCCCCCCCAAATACACCTGGAAAAATTGGTTGGGTACTGGCTGTGACGTATGGCATCCTTTCCAGATTCTAGGATACTTCCCAGCTTAGGCTGTTTTAACACTCAATGAGAAACAAGAAGGAAATCATCATGTGCTCAGCCTCTCTCGCCGGGATGAGATGAACAGCACCGGCTTCAAAAAGAGCCATCAAACCAGAGCTACCAAAAAAACCTACAGATTGATGTAAGAAGTACTTTTTTTCGAAATGTAAAATGATAAATTTCACGTTGTTGCTTTCATTCAAGCTGAAAACAGCGCGATGCCCCACGGCACAGTAGGGAAAGGCTTTGTCCCCTGGGGATTGCCATTTCAGGGACGATGCACACAGAACACCAGAGGTACTTTAGGTGCCTTTGGAGCAGGAAAAGCAGCACCCAGCAGCCCACCCTTAGCTCTGCTTTGCCTTTTCCTTGGTTCCTTGGAAAGCTTGCCTCTGCCTGAGCGGGCCTGTGTGGTCAGGCAGAAAACACAGCTGAGCAGCAGGGCTTGGGCACCTCTCCATCACTGTCAATAAGCGAAATGGAGGGCCCTTACATCATTACATCATTTCATTTACTATTTCAATGATTACATAGATCATTGCCTTCCCATTGTTTCAGTGATAGATTTAATTAACTTCCAATTAATCACAGAGGGTGATATTTAATGCTCGGCCCTGCACTGAGCGCAGTGTCACAGACCAAAGAATATATTTTGAAGGCTTCAGTAATCAAGAGGTCATGGAAGATAGATGTTCTTCACCAACAGAGAGAGAGAGAAGATAAATTTGTGTGTCCACTCTGCTCTGGCTAACTGTTTTAGGATAATTGTTTCACGTTCAAATTATAACTTTCCAAAAGGTCCATCCATGCACAAAGCTAGATAAAAGGGAGGAAGGGGGGGCAGGTAATAGGGTCATGTTACAGAGACTTCATAGGGCTGTAATTCCCATCTGCAGGCAGCAGCCATGTTTGCAGCTGCAGTGGTTAGGGCCTGACAAATGGGCAGAAGGAAATTTCCTGTAAAGATTCTTCCATTTAGATGTAATGACTTAAAAAACCAAACCCAAATCAATGACAAAAAGGAGAGTTTCATTAACACTAAGGGTGATTACACACAGTGCAAACCCTACATCTCATCTGCTGCCTTTCTGGGAGCAGGGTGTCAATGTCATGGCATCTGCTGATGGCCTTTCACAGAATCACAGAATGATATGGGGTTGGAAGGGACCTCTGGAGATCATCTAGTCCAACCCCCTGCCAAAGTAGGTCCACTCAGAGCAGGTCCCACAGGAACGTGTCCAGGTGGGTTTGAATGTCTCCAGAGAAGGAGACTCCACCACCTCCCTGGGCAGCCTCTGCCAGGGCTCTGCCACCCTCACAGCAAAGAAGTTCCTCCTCATCTTTAGGTGGAACTTCTTACATTCAAATTGGTGCCCATTTCCTCTTGTCCTGTCCCTGGGCACCACTGAGAAAAGACCAGCCCCATCCTCTTGACACCAACACCCTCCCTTGAAGTATTTATAAGCCTTGATCAGATCCCCCCTCAGCCTTCTCTTCTCCAGACTCAAAAGACCCAAGTCCCTCAACCTCTCCTCGTAGGGGAGATGAAGGGGGGTCCAGAAGGGGTTCAAAAGATTTCCATGAGAAAAAAAAAATAATCCTAGTATTTTAAGCAGAAACATTTAATTGAATAGCATTTTCCTGATTTGGCTAGTGAACATACGAGGGGTGCCTTTGCCACTTAAGAGAAAATTAGATGGTATGGACAACAGATCTTTCGGACATTAGAAGCAATTTTGTTTCTTTTTACTCTTTTGATGGTGTTCGTGTCAGCCTTTCACCCGAAACGGCGCCCAAAGGTACGACTGTAATAGAAACAGTGACTGAGTGACCAAGGTTGGTCCCTTGACCAAGGACCCAGCAAGGCCAGGGCTTGCAGCCTGTCAGCTCTGCCTGGGAGCCCCAGAACCTGCCCAGCTCACCAGTTCATAACTTCCCACCCAGCCACCATGCCCCCAAACCCCTGCAAGCACAATGCTAGCTCCTCAAAAGGCTAATTATTCAGTCGGCAAGAAAGGATAACGGCACTGAAATGGGAGGATGAGGAGAACCTTAGCTGGAAGGACCTGGAAGGAAGAGGAGACAGTTGTGAAGGGAGAGAGCACCAGGCTCTGCTCTGAAGGGGTCACAGCATTTGTGACAATAGCCATGAGGAGTTTAAAGAAGTCCCTGAAGAAGATTTCACTGAATTTTAGAGTTGGAAGGGACCATAGAGATCATCTAGTCCAACTCCCCTGCCAAAGCAGGGTTGCCCAGAGCACATCACTCAGGAGCATCCAGGCGGGGCTTGAAGATCTCCAAAGAAGGGGACTCCACCCCCTCCCTGGGCAGCCTCTGCCAGGGCTCTGCCACCCTCACCATGAAGAAGCTTTTTATCATATATGAGTTCCTCTTATGTTCCAACTTGTGCCCGTTGCCCCTCGTCCTCTCACTGGGAACCACTGAAAAGAGTCTGGTTCCCTCCTCCTTCAACCCTCTTTTGAGATACTTGTCAGCATTGATAAGGTCTCCCCTCAGCCTTCTCTTCTCCAGACTCAAGAGTCCCAGCTCTCTCAGTCTCTCCTCATAAGGGAGATGCTCCAATCCTTGAATCATCTTTGTTGCCCTTCGCTGGACTCTTTCTAGTAGTTCCCTGTCCATCTCGAACTGGGGAGCCCAGAACTGGATGCAGTACGCTAGTTGTGGCCTCACCAGGGCAGAGCAGAGGGGGAGAATGACTTCCCTTGATGATGGCTCAGTGCTTCTACCTTGCCAGAGCTGATAAGGTCTGGCAAACGAAATGCGAAGAGCTGTTGGTGTGTATGCACTGACCTTGCCCTGAGCATGTGACTGGGATAACCCGGTCCATTCTTGGTCGCTAAGTCATGTTCTCTTCTGGCCTGAGCAGGTCACGGAATCAGGGAATTGTCAGAGTTGGCAGGGACCTTCTAGAGACCATCCAGTCCAACTCCCCTGCCAAAGCAGGGTTGCCCAGAGCACATCACTCAGGAGCATCCAAGTGGGGCTTGAAGATCTCCAGAGAAGGGGACTCCACACCCTCCCTGGGCAGCCTCTGCCAGGGCTCTGCCATCCTCACCCCATAGATGTTCTCCCTGCACCATCGCCTTCCTCACCACCTCCAGAGACACGCTGCCCACCGCCTGCCTCAGCCCCCAGTCCTAGGCTTTAGAAAGAGTCATGAGAGAGGAAGAACGTTTTCAAACCCTCATAACAAGCAAAGCACCCGAATCCACCCTTTCTGGGGCACCAGCTTCTACGGTCTGTGATGTAAAAGCAAACCCGATGAGAAAAGGACCGACTGCTGTCTGAGAAACCTTCCCGTGAGGATTTCTCCCGTGCTGGCAGCCCTGGCTTACCCTGACACCGTGACAGTAAATTCAGCTGTGTGCATGTGTGTGCATGTGTGAGTGGGACAGAGAGAGAGAGAGCAGGAAACCTTCTAACAAATGCCGAGTGTAATTCTCCCCTCTCCTTTCCTATGGCTAATCTCTGAGTGCAAAGTAATTATCTTTCTCATGACTTTAAATCTCTCTCTCTGGTATATTTTTGCCTGTCCAACATGACTTTACAACTCCTTCATCTGGCACACAGCTGGCATGCCTCACGGTGGATTCCTCTAAAGAGTGATTTAAAGTTGCTTTCCATCAGCGTAAAACTAATGAGCGAGAAACATCTTGACACGTGGTGACTGTAAGCAACACACTTGGTCAGCTGCGTGCAAGAAAGACACCCTCACTTAAGGCTTTCCAACTGTTCTCTTACAAGCACTCACAAGGCTCAAAGCCCAGGGTGCTTATTTATTAGTATCTTCACTCGCCCAGGTGTCTCTTTTCAGATAGACACTCCACGCTTCTAATGCAGCTTCCCATCTGGAAGCACTGCTTTCCCTCTCCTTCCCTTTCTAGAGATGCACTGGAACCTATCAGAGTTTTAAATCACAGGACATGCTCACCGTTTTCAGGTTTTAAAAAAAAATATTAAAATAAAATTAATGTGAAGCTTTTTCTGTAGGACTCGGCGTGGTGGTATCATCTCAGCACCGTCTGAATGCAGCCAGCCCGCTAGCTTCGCCGCTGCGATCCCAAATTCACCTCAGCTGAGCTGAAAGGAGTGTGAAATCATTTCAGATTTACCAGGCACATGTGAGAAGAAGAGTTTTGACCCCATCTAATTTATCTTCATTTTTTCCCCCCCCTGTGAAACAAGAGAAGCCTGAGCAGAAATGAAACCTTGGGCCAGCGCTTTCTTACACAAATAACCAAAGCGAGACTCCGAGCAGGTTCAAGCCTCTCAAGGAAAGCATCTTTAGATCTAATCTAAATAACTGCTGGTTGTCAGGAGTTTCAAGAATTCAGCTCAGTGGAAAAACAGCTGCTTTATTTAGTACCTGGGTGTGATTTTGTGGTTGCTTTAAAAAAACATGAACGCAACTGTGGTGATAAATATTCCTTCACTATTGGAACTAACTACCTAACTCTTGAGTGTTTGCAACGCCGTGCTTCAGGAACCAAACTTTTCATAGTCAGAATTTAAAAAAAAATGTTGACTATAACACATTCTTAACACAAAATCATCCTCAGAGAGAGAATATCTTCTCCTTGTCTGTATATAAGACCACGAGTAAATAACAGGGGAGTCACGGTGCTGTCTCACTTCAATGCACATAAAGCAAGGTTTGTCGGAACCCAGACAGATGCACTTATGGGGAAACAAATAAAATAAAACAAAAAAGAGAAAAAAAACCATAAAAACTCCCTTTGCTCACAAAAGGTTTGAGGATAAGCTGAAGAAGAACTTTTGTGCCTGAAGGGTTGTCTACTTTTTCCAACACATAACAGACTTCCTGGGAAGAAGCTTACAACCCTGCAAAGCTACATGCCAAAAAGACCAACATTACCAAACTACTAGCAAATTCACAAGCATTTAAAGTGCTAGAATTTATTGGTCCTTATTTTACTGTGCACTTTCTGCCTTCCTTTCCAATGCATCCTGAGCTTTAATTGCAAATGAACGCTTTCACCTCTGCTCTTTGTGCACTTATGGCACTTCCAAAAGCTACCTTTGTTTTTTTTTTTCTTTAAATAAAGAAGAACTCTGCAAGCTCTGTGGGCACCAAAAATAGTCTCCTCTGCAGTGAGGTGGAGAAGGAAATACAATGCACACCAAAGGCTGTGAATGGTAAAACTAAAACAAACCCTCAGCATGGAGAGGGGAGCAGCCAGAAAGGAAGGACATCAGTGCCTCTGAACACCTCTCTGCTGCCCCAGGGTAGCTACCCTGCTACCACCTTACAGAGACCAACAGTCTTAAACAAATTGGGGAAGACATTACTGGGATAAAGGGGAAAGATTTCCATTGTATTTCCTCTCCTCCCCAAATTAAAGTGTGTCCACCCCACCACTACTGAAAATAGGATCATAGAATCATAGAATGGTTAGAGTTGGAAGGGACCTCAAAGATCATCCAGTCCCACCCCCCCTTCCCTGGGCAGGGACACCTCCCACCAGACCAGGTTGCTCCAAGCCCCATCCAGCCTGGCCTTGAACCCCTCCAGGGATGGGGCAGCCACAGCTTCTCTGGGCAACCTGTTCCAGTGTCTCACCACCCTCACAGCAAAGAATTTCTTCCTGATATCTAATCTAAATCTCCCCTCTTTCGATTTAAAACCATAGGTGGACTCCAGATTACAAACTTTGAGTTGCCTTTTCCAAGCATCCCTCTCTTGCAGATGACAGTAATTTCCTATTAGCTGTGTCAATGCCTGAGGAGCTCTGCAGCCTGTCTAGTTTTCTGCTTTCTTCCTGCTGCCAAACAGAACTCCCTGCCTCTCAGACCTTTACAAATCTTCAGCAAACGGGGCATCCTCTGTGCCTCCCTAACACCAGCAGAAAAATGCTCTCATATAAGCTACAGAGCCGGCTGCGGAGAGCAGTGACCTTGTAATTACATTTAAACTTCTCCCACCCTGCGACATATCTCAGACTACACGCCGACCACGGCGCTCACCACAAAATTGCCGAAGAAAAAATAAACAAAGATCAGTCTCTCTCACATTCTAGCCTTTCTGCCCCATTTACGAGAGCACAGTACGCGCAACTTCTTCAAAAGGGGCTCCGTCAGCACCAAGCAGACGTTAAACACAGGGAGAGAGAGGGAGGGAGAGCACACGCACGTTAAGCGTGTCAGAACACACGCGTGTGCACCAACTGCTGCCTACGGGAGGGAGGTGTAGCAGTGAGCCCAGAGAGGAGGAAGATCCTTCACTTATTACTTCTTTTATTTTTAGCAGCAGCAGCAAATGCAGCCCCAGGCCACCCAGCCATGGGGGAGAGCTGAGAGTGCTTGGGGCTCTGGCATCTATCTCTTCCTGCCCCAAGGAGCCACCACCTAATCCAACACAAGGGGAGAAAAAGAAATACAGGAAAGGGGTGCAGCACTTTGGAGCCACCTCCTTCACTTAGAATCATAGAATCATAGAATCATTCAGGTTGGAAGAGACCTTTGGGATCATGGAGTCCAACCATCTCCCCTACTCTACAAAGTCCTCCCCTACACCATGTCCCTCAGCACTGCATCTAAACGTCCCTTAAACACAGCCAGGGATGGGGACTCCACCCCCTCCCTGGGCAGCCTGTTCCAATGCCCGACCACTCTTTCGGTGAAAAATTCCTTCCTAATGTTCAATCTAAACCTCCCCTGCTGGAGCTTGAAGCCGTTCCCTCTCGTTCTATTGTTAATTACCTGTGAGAAGAGACCAGCACCAGTGCCGAGTACAGGGGCAACTTGTGCACTGTGCACAACTGGGCACTTGTCCAGCCTGTGGTCAGGCTGAACATGAAACCTAGGATTTCCAGCATCCTGGAAAATAAAAAAGTAAAGCTTTTTTTAATTTTTTTTTTTTTTTTTTTTGCTAGTTCTCAAAAGTATCTTTTGCACAGATGCATCAAGATACTTTCAGAACAAATCGGGTTCCGTTAGGCGCTTTCTAACAAAGCTAAAAGTCACTGCTTGATAATACCCTGGGCGAGAGAGAGAGAAGTTATTCATATTTTACACACTCCTGTTACTTAGCTTTGTGAACAGCACTACTACCCGTGTACAACAGTAGTCCCTGGGGGCTGGGGTGCCCATTGTGCTGGGCAGCACGCAGGAGCTCCCCTTCCAAACAGTGAAGGCTGAGCATCCTGGAAAGGAAACGTTGAGATTTGTCCACACCTAGCTAAGCAACAAGGCAACAAAGACACTGCTGACTCATCCACAGGGATGAAAGCAGCAGCCCATGGCCAAAGTCTTTCCCAAGTCCCATCCCGATGCCTTCAACTCAGCACCCTCCTGCTTCTCATTCCCTCCCGCAGACGGAAGCAGTGACAGAGCCAGAATGGAAGACTTGGGCTTATTTTAAAAAGGCAGTACTGGATTTTGGATACGCTTCATCTTTGAGTGAAGGTAGACACAGGGAACCACTGCACGAGAGCATCATCGTGGGAGATGGTTTTTTTTCAAAGAACTACCCAGCCCTGTGCTGAGCCTGAGTTAGATGGTGTTTATTTCTTGAAGCTGGCTGGGATCCTTCTCTGATTAACTTTCATTTTCTCTGGCCCGGGGACCTGCACAGTGTGTAGGGATAAATCCAGGTCATGCTCCCTGAAGGCAGATCGATAACTCAATCAGAAACGGGGAAGATCTGTGTTTGACACGCACGTTGTCAGTGATGGAATTTGTCGATGGAGCTGGTGCACTCTTTGAGTGACTGAGGGTAGCGGCGAGGCCCCAGAGAGCCACGGGAGGCAGACATCCATCCTTGCTCTGACTACAGCCAAACCTTCCTGACAAATGCTTCTGAAAGGGCCTGGGATGTGTGTGGTGCCCAGAATCACCTGTATGGACACCGACATGGACACATCACTGAGGAACAACCCCACAGCACTGCATCCCACCACAACAGAAACAACCTGGATGAAGAATCATAGAATGCTTAGAGTTGGAAGGGACCTTAAAGATCACCCAGTTCCAGCCCCCCTGCCCTGGGCAGGGACACCTCCCACCAGACCAGGTTGCTCCAAGCCCCATCCAGCCTGGCCTTGAACCCCTCCAGGGATGGGGCAGCCACAGCTTCTCTGGGCAACCTGTTCCAGTGCCTCACCACCCTCACAGCAAAGAATTTCTTCCTAAAATCTCATCTAAATCTCCCCTCTTCCAATTTAAAACCGTTCCCCCTTGTCCTGTCACTGCACTCCCTGACAAAGAGTCCCTCCCCAGCTCTCCTGTAGCTCCCTTCAGACAATGGTCTTTTCCTCCAGCCTGTATAAGGTGATGTTTAGAAAAATTCCCTGTCTGGACTTGGTCCCTGGTGATAGCTGTGAATCGTGCAGGCAGCCATTTCCCAAGGGCTACAAAAAGCTGGGGCAAAATCCCCTTTGTGGTAGGGTGACAGTCTGCAGAGCTAACTGAAAGTCTTGCTTCTTCCTTAAAAATACCTGGCGCTGCCTCCTGCTCACACTGGAAAAGATGAATTGCTGGTCAGATTTAAGGCAATTCTAAATCTTTCCAGCTGTCTGTCTCTCCAATTACTTTCAGAGGTTATAAAACACCCAGCGTTCGAGGAGAAAATCCCTAGAACTGAAGGCTCCTGAAGATGCAGGCATTGAGGACAACAAGGAGAACCAACTTAAGTCCTAAGCAGCTGGACCCCAATAACCTGGAGAGCTGGGGTTTCAATCTTTCTCCCTCTTTTTCTGCAGATACTGGAATTTCTCTCCTACTCTTCGGCTGAACACTTGCTCTCCATTAGCAGTTAAACATCCTGAAAGCAGAGACAGCAGGCTACAGTGTTCTTTTTTTAAAATTTTTTTCACAATGCTAGGGGTGGACACTGTCTTCTCAGCATGGAGGCAAGAACAGCGTGGGTGAGAGGAGTGTGTTGGCCCCTTTCAAGTTGCCCTTTTCTGTTCCTTACAAACTGCAGGTTCCTGACAAACCACATAGGAGCGAAGTCCATCTGCCATAATCAGTTCAGGGGATTTTTTGTTTCATTCTTGGACTTCTGTTCATTTCAGGGACTTCATAAAGAGGACTTGTCTATCTGAGTGAAGTAAAATTCAGAAAGGATGTCAGGACTCAAAAAAAAGAAAAAAGAAAAAAGAGAAAAGAAAAAAGAAAAAAGAAGAAAAAAGAAAAAAGAAAAAGAAAAAAGAAAAAAGAAAAAAGAGGTTTCAATCCCTTAGGAAAGAACACTTTACATTTCATGTACTGGAGAAAACATTTTGGAAACGGATCCGGACTGCCAGATCCAACCTGGCACTTACTCTGAGCTCATCAGAGATGTCCTCACAGACCCTGCTCAGGGGTGTCTCACGACGGCCCCCCACCTGCCCTAAGGGTTTGGTTGGCATCAGATAGATCTCCCCTGGGCTTGTGGGGAGCACAGCTGAACCCACAGTTTGGGCAGGGCCAGAAGAGTGCCAGACACCAGTGTTCACCACTTCTTTGTCTCAGATGGTCAAAGTCTCCGCCAAAGGTACGGCGCGTTGCTCCATGTCACCTTCTAAAGGTCTTCTTCCCAGTTTGGTGCCCAGCTCTCCCCGGCTCTCAGAGTTCAAATCACAGACCTATAGGCACGTGGGCAGGTGGGAAGGAATGTTGGGGGCTCCTCTGCTCCACACCTGCCTTTTAGTTCCCCCAAAACCACTTACAGTGCTCATTTCCACGCAGTTGAGGGCATTTTTACAGCGGTCTACACGATCGAGATGAGGTAACTACCTTAGTGTAGTTCCCTTGTAGTCTTCCTAAGGCACAGCTTTGCTTGGCTGCATCTTGTAACTCTACTGCATGAAGACCTTTTTACACCTGGACAATAACTGTAACAAAAAAGCAATATATTTCTATATAATTATGTGGCCAGTCCCCCCAGCAAATCACAAACAAGCTAGGAGGGCATCTGTCGACAGGGTGTCTTGATGGATTTCAATCTTGCAACCTCTGCGTCTCTGCCTCTGACTGCATCAGCTTATTTGGCCTAATTAACCTGAGTTTTCCTTGCTCGACAGAAATAATCCCCATGAAAAAGACGGAGCTTGCAGATTCTGAGAAAGGTTTTTTTCTGTTTTGAAATATGAATGAGAACACGCTCCAGGCCATCTGGCATTGGCCTTAGTAAATTCCAAAATAGATTTATAACAAATTAAAAAGGAATTTCGGAAGTATGGTTTTTTTCAGCTCTTTCTAGTGTTTACATATAGCTTGAGGCTGCAAAACTGTGGTGATGTGCAGTCAATATTGAACAAAGGTTCCCTCCCCGAATCATTCTTCTCTTCTAGTGATTCACCCTAAGGTCCGAGGTATTGGTGTTGGAGTAGAGCAGTGGATATCACGGCTTCTCAAAGACAGCATTCTTCTCACAACAAAACAAATGCCACGTATGATTGACATTGCCATGGAGAGAGGTTGTGGAGCCTCCTTCTCTGGAGACATTCAAAAGCCTACTGGACACGTTCCAGTACAACCTACTCTGTTTGAACCTGTTTTGACAGGGGGTGTTGGACTAGATGATCTCCAGAGGTCCCTTCCAACCCCATCATTCTGTGATTCTGTGATTAATGTCTGGATAGCATCTGCTGCTTTCAAGTGGGGAACAGAAGTACCTATGAAAGAAGTCAGCAGGATGCATTTGAGCAACTAAAAAAAACTGGTGGTTACCTCAACTGGTTCTTGTCACACCGGTGATGGGGTCAGACACCATCATGCTACACATGGCTATGATGCCATCATGCAGTGTGCTGCAGTGATCTGCCAGTAGCCAAAGCAGAACTGGGAGTAGCAGACCAAATGTGTGTGATGCCTAAACCAGTACACTTGGCTTAAAGGCAGGAATTAGTAGCCTGAGCACCATGAACATTAATGTAATTGCACTGCTAACGAGACTTAAGCAACTACCTCCACATGGTGAATGGACCCTCAGCATGTTTGCTGATGATACAAAACTGGGAGGGGTGGCTGACACACTGGAAGGCTGGGCCACCATCCAGCGAGACCTGGACAGGCTGGAGAATTGGGCAGAGAGGAACCTGATGAACTTCAACAAGGGCAAGTGTAGGGTGCTGCACCTGGAGAGAAATAACCCCCTGCACCAGGACAGGTTGGGGGGCACGTGCTGGAGAGCAGCTCTGAGGAGAAAGACCTGGGAGTCCTGGTGGACAGTAGGATGACCATGAGCCAGCAATGGGCCCTTGTGGCCAAGAAGGCCAATGGCATCCTGGGGGGCATCAGGAAGAGTGGGACCAGCAGGTGGAGGGAGGTCATCCTGCCCCTCTGCTCTGCCCTGGGGAGGCCCCAGCTGGAGCACTGGGACCAGTTCTGGGCTCCCCACTTCCAGAAGGAGAGGGAACTGCTGGAGAGGGGACAGCAGAGGCTACAGAGATGATGAGGGGCCTGGAGCATCTCTCTTACGAGGAGAGGCTGAGGGACTTGGGGCTTTTGAGTCTGGAGAAGAGAAGGCTGAGGGGGGATCTGATCAAGGCTTATAAATACTTCAAGGGAGGGTGTCAGGAGGATGGGGCCAGTCTTTTTTCAGTGGTGCCCAGGGATGGGACAAGAGGAAATGGGCACAAACTTGACTATAAGAAGAAGACTACCTGAAGATGAGGAGGAACTTCTTTGCTGTGAGGGTGGCAGAGCCCTGGCAGAGGCCGCCCAGGGAGGTGGTGGAGTCTCCTTCTCTGGAGACATTCAAACCCACCTGGACACGTTCCTGTGGGACCTGCTCTGGGTGGCCCTGCTCTGGCAGGGGGTTGGACTAGATGATCTCCAGAGGTCCCTTCCAACCCCGTACCATCCTGTGATACACTAAACTCTTTCAGGAGCTCAACAATACACATAACTGTATGGCACAGACATCCCTGTGTGATGCTCCCAGGAACATTTGTTTCCTACAACAACTCACTGGAAATCTCCTTGTGACCTTGCAGCTGGGTGATATTAACCTGCCAGCCCAGCAGCAGGCCCCGGGGGTTACCATCTACCCCAGGAAGGAGAGCAGATTTGTTTCTCTGCTGGCTGGCCATCAGATGGGAGCAGAATTGGGCGCTCTGAGTGTGAAGGACAGAAATAAAGTCGGTGGGGAAACAGACTCTCAGCTATTCCATTGCTCCAGGAACGAGCGCTTTAAGATGGCAATTTTAAAAGCACAGCTCTGTTAAATAAATAATCCAAGAAATTGGGAAAGCTGATTTTCTAGTCAAAGAACAAACTCATTTCTGAGCAGTTTCGTTCACTTGGGAATAGTGCATATTTAATAGAAAAGAAATATCTACAAAAGCCCAGATGCAAGATTTACATTCAGCTGAATGACAAAGGATACTCAAAAGAATTGCTGCATTTTGGTGGAAATCTTTAGCTTTCAGCATTTGTGAATTTAGGAATACTTTCATTTTAAAAAAGCTTTCACCGAAGCATGGTTATCCCTAAAAAAAATGAAAAAGCAAACTTGCTGAAAAAATTAATTTCCAGTGGCTCTGTTCTATTCCCTCAGGTCTTTAAAAATCTCAGATTGAAATGGATGAATATGCAAGTGCCACTTATTGACGGCCTCCCACAAGCAGTGAAATCCTTTGAAATCATTGTGGAGGTAATTGTAAAAGAAGTTATATGCATAAAATTACTTCTCTGGTGCAATACGGATCATAAATCAGTTCACAATCAATCTATCCACAACTATTTCACTCTAGGAGATTTAAAAATATATATATCTATACATGGAAAACCAAAGTTAAATAACCAGTAACAAAGGGACATGTGATTGGAAGATGTATTTCTCTCTTGACGTGATGCAGCAGCTAGGAGCTATAGAATATTTTCATATTCATTGGATTTAGCTGGAAACTCACTGGCTGATGCTTTTTTGTGTTACTTAATTACGCCAACAACCCGGTGAAAATGTTTGGCCAGCCTGAGCCACAGCAGTTACTCCACTGGCTACAATAAAAGGTGAGGCAAGAGTGAGCAACTGGACACCAAGATCCCTGGGTTCTGTCATCTTCTCTCCCCACGACCACGTTAATGGTGGCCCAGATCTAGACTTCTGCCTTGCCCCTTCTCAGGAACAGATGTTAGCTGCTGCTTCACACATGGGGTTACAAGCATGGCCAAATCTGCAGGGGGTGCTAACCAATATAATGGGGTGTAAGATGGGAGGTATAACACAGTATTCTTTATTTTCCCCTTAAATCCCTTTGAAAGCCAATAAGCCACCCGCACAGAAGGACATTGCTGCTTCACCTGGTCATTCAGAGCAGTGCTGTCATTGGTTTTAATGAACTGGCTTAATGAAGGGAAGGCATCAGCTGCTGTCGAATCAGAAAACCTTGGTGATGCGGGGAAAGACGAATTTTTCAAAAAGATTTTTTAAAACAAGAAGATTTTTTTAAAAAATTCGCAGGAAGGAATAGCGAGGTGGGCTGAGGTGAGGTGTCCCCACCCAAATTCTATTTCCTCCTAAGGAAAAAGAAAAAAAAAAAAAAATTCTTACAGCAATCCCCTAGATCGATTGCTTCATTTTGTAAGTAGAAAAATATTTGAAGATGTGAAATAAATATGTTCAGCGGACCCTGCGCTTGGCAGAGGAAGAGACTGCAAAAGGATATTTCCAAAGGACAACACGAGCGGGCACTGAGCAGATTCTGGCTGTGTTCACATACTTACAATAACAGTAGGTGAAATACATTATTAGTGACGGTTGATGTTGACTTTTACATTTTCCAAGGGTAAGGTTTATGACTAATGAGTCCCATAGTAGCCCCGTGTTACGAGAAATAACACCATTATAATATCAAAGCGGTAACCGGGGCGCAGAGGAGGACTGCAATATAAAGCTGGAATGGAATCACCCTCGCATGGTGGTTTTCTCCCCCCCTGCTTTAAAGAGATTGGTTTTAAATAAAAAATGAGGACAGGCGCTTTTCACCTCAAAAATTATGTGGAAAAGTGCCTAAATTTCCCTGCCTTGTTTTGCGGAGCAGAGGGACGCCGCTTCCCTTTGTCTGGCTCCAGGTCTCTCCTCCAGGTCAATAACAGGACCGAGGTCATTTTGGCTCCCTGGGTTGATACTTTTAGAGCTGGATGCTGTCCTCCTGCTCCAAAACAGCCGGTCACTGCTTCTGGATTCTCAGGTTAAAGGGTTTGAGCTTAATAAATGTGATAGGATGCAGCGGCCGCTTGGACCAAGCGGAACAGAATCCGGCCACCCATCCAAGGGTTTGTGGAGTTTCTTGCATTTTCAGTTTCCAGCAAACTTTCCTTGACACAGCAATACGTTGGATGGGCTAAGGATGAACATCTACATGATGTTCCTGCAACAGGGCCTTCTAGAAACTGGATATCCAACTGTCTCAATAATTTGTGCGGGTGTCTATTTTTGTCAGTCAGGTTGACGGCTGGATAAGATGATCTTTGAGGTCCCTTCCAACCTAGAAGATTCTGTGATTCTGTGATTTAAAAATTCTGCATCTGCTTCTGTTGCAGGTTTTTTTTTTTTTTTTTTTTTTAAATAGTCGTAAATTATTCCTGAACATTTGCTTCTGCTGACTCGAAAGGGTAAAGGCTGTCCTGGGTCCCTCTCCCCCATGCACACCTGATTTTTATTTCTCTTTTTTTCCTCTCTCTCTAGAATTCTTTTTGTTTTTCAAAACTATCTTGACATTTAAAGAGTTAGTGTGTATAAAAAAAAATTGTAATTCTTCTATGGTCAACTTTAAAAAGTTGAAGCAGTTATGAAAATTCTTTATGTCATGGGCTAAATTATCAAAAAGAAAATGTTGCATGGAGAATCCACTTTTCACTCAACTGCATGCAGTGTTAAAAGTGAAAAAAAGAAAGCCCAATCTACTGAAAGTTTTCGAACCCAAATTTTCCATTTTAATTAGAAGAGGCTTATCTGGTTAGACTGTAAAATTCCTTGTCAAGAGTAATCAAAATGATACATTCCTGTGAGAAATACAGCTTTAAAACACAGTCCATAAAAACGGAGTATATAACATTACTGACACTGTGATAAAACACCCGCAGGAATGGCAAGATGCTCTTCATATAGTTCTCTCAGAGTGACCAACAAGCCTCCTATGATCTCCCCATCAGGGGAAAGATGAGAAGGACCATCATTAATTAGCTCTGTGCCTCTATTTGCTCACCTTGCAAGGCAGAGAGAAAGGCAGACAAAGCTCAGTGCAACTTTACTGGCAAAAACCCCCCCTGTTTTACAGTGTGTTACAAATGTTGGTGTGTTCCTTCGGAGCAACTGAACCGTGCAACAAACTCACACGTTTTGAAGTATAGGCTGGGACAACCTGGAAGTTTCTGTTCAATCTTTCGTGGTGGCACATTTTGTGAATGCTTCTAGAGAGAAACAGATCCGGCTGCCTTCAGCCAGTTTAGAAGAAGTTCATACTTTTTTTTTGTTTTTTTTTTTTTTTTCCACACACTCTCTTGTTTTTTAAAAAAAAGCGCTTGTGTGAATATCCATGGCAATAAAATACACACGTCAACTCAAACAAAACCTCCAAGCCAAGCCAATGCTTCCTGACGCCTCTGCTCCGTCACCTGGGCAATGCTCCTCCTGTGACACCGGCCGCCCCACGCAACGCAGCCTTCCCCTCCTCAACCAAGATTACCACTGCTCAGCTGAATAAATAAATTCCTTCAGTTCACTATTTTTATCCACGTCTCCATTCCCAGAGATCGGGCCTCTTCTTCTCCTCTTGCTACAAGGGCTTTCACAACCTCTCTTTTCTTGAGAGCCCTGACCAGCCCACCCCACTCTTTCCCAAGGGCTGTCTCTCTTACTTCTCAGAGTTGTCATCAGGAGAGGAAGGCAGCAAAATATACAGCTGGTCAGGGCGGCACATCTTTTGCCCCCTTTTCAGCTGTTTACATTTTTTCTTCTATTATTTTAGGTTTCCAAACCGGTCATTACGTCCGCTTAAAAAAAGCTCCTGGAAGCACACCGAAACAGGGCTTAACTGCTTTGCATGATTTTCCCTTATTCCAACTCAGATTCTACCTAACCAGATTAAAACTCTTCACAAAGAAGCTGAAACTGCTTCTTGAACTGCTAGAACCCACAACGGGATCAGATCAGACACCTCTGACAAAGCCAGTCAATAACTGCCCCTTTATAGCATGTCCTCTTCTGAGGTATGTCTCCTTGGCAGGTGTTAAGAGGACCCTGCTTGCAAGCTACAAGACTGCATGATCTTTGATTTCAAAATATCAGTGCTTTACAGAATCACAGAATCCCATGGGGTTGGAAGGGACCTCTGGAGATCATCTAGTCCAACCCCCTGCCAAAGCAGGGCCACCCAGAGCAGGTCCCACAGGAACGTGTCCAGGTGGGTTTGAATGTCTCCAGAGAAGGAGACTCCACCACCTCCCTGGGCAGCCTCTGCCAGGGCTCTGCCACCCTCACCCCAAAGAAGTTCCTCCTCATCTTTAGGTGGAACTTCTTATAGTCAAGTTTGTGCCCAATTTCTCTTGTCCTGTCCCTGGGCACCACTGAAAAAAGACCAGCCCCATCCTCTTGACACCTTCCCTTGAAGTATTTATGAGCCTTGATCAGATCCCCCCCTCAGCCTTCTCTTCTCCAGACTCAAAAGCCCCAAGTCCCTCAGCCTCTCCTCCTAAGAGAGATGCTCCAGGCCCCTCATCATCTCTGTAGCCCTCTGCTGTCCCCTCTCCAGCAGTTCCCTGTCCTTCTGGAACTGGGGAGCCCAGAACTGGTCCCAGTGCTCCAGATGGGACCTCCCCAGGGCAGAGCAGAGGGGCAGGATGACCTCCCTCCACCTGCTGGTCCCACTCTTCCTGATGCCCCCCAGGACACAGGCACCTGACCAGCTTTCCAGTCCTCACCAGCCACCTCTTCCCCGCAGCACCCCCTTTTCTCTTCCTCCCACTTATTACCCTAACGAAGACGCCATAAAAAAACTCATAGTTACTTAAAAGCCAGTAATTAGCACAGTTTAAGGATGTATAGACTCGGGAGCTGTCGTGCCACCCACCCAGCGGGGCAGCAATTAGTGAAATGGAAACAGGGAAGGCCCAGGGTGCAGAACGGGGACCCTGTGGTACAAATAATTCAATTTTTGAGAGGGGCGGCGCACACGACAGAGCCTGATGGAAATTCCCATCAGCCAGGGACCCAGCCTCCTCCCTGCTTTCCCACTGCAGTTTGGCTCCACATGGAGCCCGCCTCTTTTTTTTTCTCAATTTCTCTCTATTTCCATACAAAGCTGAGTTAAAAGCACCTGTCAGTAATCTGTGGGTAAGGATGCGTCCAGAATTATCGGTCCTTATCTCGGGAACAGCCACCGTCTCTCCTCAAAAGCTCAGAGGTGAAGCCTTCCATGAGAAACTGCCCTTTCACCAGCAGGACTTTCAGGGAAAATAACTCCCTCCCATCTTGCCAAAAAAATATTCCAAACTGACACTGTTCCCAGTTTTTCAGTGCCAAAGTACTTTTTACTTTTTCACCAGCATAAATGCAGACTTGTGGTGTAAAACCACCCCTGTGAACCTGTTAGTTATCACATACCATATGATATAACCATCATGCTTATATCATGGTTATCATAACCATGTCGTGACATGGTGTGATAACTACACCACTGTGATGGTTTGATATATCAGGTCACACCACACAGACAGACACACCACCTCACACCAGGAGCTGGTTATCTCTCACCCCTTGGGAAGGATTTTAGTTCATTAAATCGGACGGTGCTTGTTATTAATTTAATCTGAGTGCCACCTTCATTTGGTCCACCAAGCAAACCCACTCTAAGAGCACGACAAGCTTGGAACAGCAGATCTCCTTGCCAATGTGGGGGGTGATACCATGGGGAACCCCCAAGCGCAACCTTCCGCAACGCAAACCCACGGTCAGCTTCACTGCAAATTCCAGAAAAACAGTCAAAAAAGAAATCTCCGCGCCGGAATAGTCCCGAGTGACCAAAACACGGATCAACATCTGAATTATTCTGCTGAGCTCCTTCTCTTGTTCTCATCTACAAAAGTCGCCGCGTGCAGAAATGGCGCTTCACGAAATAGGTCAAAATGGGGTTCCTTGCCAAGTCAGTGTATTTGTTTTGATTTTCTTTTTTTTTTTTTTTTCCTTTTAACATGACTAATATGGAACCACAAAGATCCTGCAGAATAAACAAAAGAAAGGTTGGAGGTTTTTTTAATAGAAAATTTCATAGTGACGATTAGCCGGCTGTGGAACTTTTTTACTTTACAAAGAGACACTAAAAAGGAAGTGGCTGTTTATCCAGTTCCTGGGAAAATAACTAAATGCTGGCTGGTATTTATTCAGCTGAATTATTAGAATAGCATTTGCTCCTATACTTAAAGTTGTGTCAGCATTTCCATTATGGAGCTTGGCACTTAAGAAAATCAACCCAGAAGCAAATTGGTTAATAAATAAAAATAACCCAAATAAATCAAATTAGCTTTTTATAAAGTCAAATCACTTTTTAAAATTCCGACTATTTAAAAAGATGTTGAAAAGAACAGAGATGCTAGTAACAAACTGTACCAAAAAGCCTTCAGGATTCTTTCATACTGATAAATATATAAAATGTCCATTGAGAAGCATTTAATAATTTTTCTCAGTATGTTATCGGAATAAAGACGAAATTGGTAATTATTTCATCGGCAATGTTGTCACTTTGATGTTGTTTTCCTATGTAAGGACAGAAATGGACTTTTATTTTGAATTTCAGATAATTTCTATATTTTTCATAATTTTTTTTTTATTAGAGCCTGGTTTCCTATTACAGAATTTCAGTGAATTGGGTATCTTGATAAGGATTTTGACTAATATAATTAAAAAGCTTTTCCTCAATAATTACAAAGTACTGTTTTATTTGAAAGATATTGACACTCTCCCACATATTTAAAAAATAATTATTTTCACACGCTATAAAAAATTGCCATATGCTTCTATTCAGGCAATATGTACGTATCCACACTTTCAGTCCTATTAAATTAATGCTGCTCTGATGTGCAAAGTTATGCACTTGAACAGGTTTTTGAAAAATTACTGTCGATTCCTTTTTTCTGTGAGCAATAGCTACAAATCCCAAGTAACTGAAATTGGAAAACACGCAGATCTGGCAAAAATCATTCTGAGATCTAGCAAAATCTCAGCGATCTAGCAAAGATCCCTGAGATTTAGCACACTCAGAGACAGCAGCACTGTAGCTAACCCAGGTGCAGAAGGCTCATCTTTAAAAATAGTAGAATTAGGTGGAGACCATGGCCCCGATAACCCAGTTGCTTCTTGGGATGTCACGTCATTCGCTCCAGCCATCATCAGATAATGGTGCAGTCTTCTCCCTCTTCCTCAGCTCCGTGTCCAACCACCTCAGCCCCCTTAGTGGGAGGTAGCTTTTTCTTCTCTAGCATTTGGTTAATTTATAACACTCCTCACAGAATCACATGGGGATGGAAGGGACCTCTGGAGATATCTAGTCCAACCCCCTGCCAGAGCAGGGCCACTCAGAGCAGGTCCCACAGGAACGTGTCCAGGTGGGGTTTGAATGTCTCCAGAGAAGGAGACTCCACCACCTCCCTGGGCAGCCTCTTCCAGGGCTCTGCCACCCTCACAGCAAAGAAGTTCCTCCTCATCTTTAGGTGGAACTTCTTATAGTCAAGTTTGTGCCCATTTCCTCTTGTCCTGTCCCTGGGCACCACTGAAAAAAGACCGGCCCCATCCTCTTGACACCCTCCCTTGAAGTATTTCTAAGCCTTGATCAGATCCCCCCTCAGCCTTCTCTTCTCCAGACTCAAAAGACCCAAGTCCCTCAACCTCTCCTCATAAGGGAGATGCTCCAGGCCCCTCATCATCTTTGTAGCCCTCTGCTGTCCCCTCTCCTCAGTATGTCCTCCTGATGATATTCCTTCTTGTATTGATGCCAGGACTTTTGTCATTCAGCATGAACTGACTGTCCCATGGGGTGAGAGACAACCCATGGACGTCACCGTGTCAGCGTCCCCCATCGCTCGCTCCGAACCAAAGGGTGAAAGCCTTGTGGGACTTGTAGTTACAGGAAAGTTCAGGCACAGGACAAACTCCCCGCGACACCACAATATCCACCCTCTTATTACTGACAACGTTATTGCCCACAGCCCAATGCAAAGCTCCCACCTCCCCATTCATGGAACCCGTCGCATCGGTCCCGACGTCCTTGGGGTTACCCTAAATGCCTTGTGCGACCTGAAGTAACCCCCTGGTACACGATCATGCTGCTAAGCCCTTTATTTATTTATTTTTTTCCCTTATTTCAAACGGTGAAGATGATTAATGCCGCTACCTTTAACTGCGTTGACCTCTGCTTTCTGGGGGCTGTCCTTGGAGGACATCCATTTAAAGAAAACGCTGAGAAATCTAATTCTCTCCTTGTCGGGCTATGCAAATGATGACTCTATTGGAACCTGCGAGCACCTACTCCCTAAGTGTGAAAAGCCACTGGAAGAGCCTTATAGAGACTCTGCTGGACACTACAATAATCCTTATAAGGAACGAAAAAAACCCAAAAAGACATACTGATGTAAAACACTACACATTTGAAGGATGATACAGCACACTTCAGATCAGCTGACGGAGAATTAAAACACAATCAGGAATCTGGAAGTTTCAGGAGTCTGCCTTTAAAATGAGGATGGGCTGGGGAGCATCTGTGGGGAACACCAGCAAACTCACATGTTTTACACCCAGCAGCACCTCCACATTTGACAGCTCTTTACTGCAAGATCTACAAGAGTATTTCGTGTTAAACACACGAGGCAGATCTCTCTGTTTCCTGCCCCCCGCCTTCCCATTCCCAAGCAGATCATGATTTCCTTGGATCGCATCCATCCGTCGCAATGATTCACCACCCAGTTCCTGTGAACAGCCCCTGACGACTACAGAGTTTCTCAGAAGCTTGGTCACAGCTAGACTTGACAGTCTCCCATTTAAACATTTGTGGAGAGCAAGTCTGCGGTTTCCCTTGAGATATTTTCTACCTTTACTGGCACCCTCTGCTCCGGATTTCTGCAAAATCAGTGCTGGCTGCAAAAGCACACAGATCTTTACCAAATACCCATTTGCAAAGTCAGAATTTTGCTCTCAGTGAGTTCATGGCATTGCATTTTAAGAAGTTTGTATTCGTTTAATTCTTTTTTTCTCTATGTTGTCCACATGAGTGTGCTTAAGGTGAAAACGTAGCCACGGCGCGCTGTCATTTTTGGGTTGGGAAAGCTGTTTTTTCCAACTGAGAAGTTCAGGATAATCTGCAAAAAGCAGGAGGACTCGATGAACTTGGTCATCTCTGGCGAACAGCAGCATGTGCTAAAGGCTGATTAGCAGTACAATTGTCACCAGGGTGGTCCGAGCATGTAAATGAGGTGAAGGCAGCAAAATGTAGTATCTTTTTCAAGCACGACTGAAATTTGTCGTTTTTTTTTTTTTTCCCCCCAAAATTGTCAGTTGCTCCTAGGAAAGAATAAAAATTAAAGGTGGTCTCCTTCTTGCAAATCGTGCCTTGCTTGTGGATGAAACTGCTCCTTGTACAGAACAGGGCATAAAACGCTTTTTGCCTTTATTTCTCTCAACAAAGAACAAGGGAAACGGTGGAAAAGATGGGGAAACAAGTTAATTGCTCCTCATTGACTGGGTCGTGGCTACCTCTAACATGTATAACCCAGCTTAATGAGGCATACCAGCTAGGATGCAATACAGAAGAAGGAGCTAGAGCTACTAGCCAAAATTTGTTCCAACCCAAACAAATTTAATGCTGGGTTGCATATTTGGTTGGCTAAATTATGTCTGCATTTAATTTGCACATGCCTGTGTGTTTCTCTGAGTCAGCTGGACCAAGAAGCCAGACATTATAAGAAAGCTTGCTCTTGTGGTATTCCCAGCGGAGTTGGAAGTCGGCAGCATCCAGACCTTCAGAAAAAGCCTCTGGGTGAGATTTCCCACTTGCTTTCCATCCAGACTGAGGAGGTCCCAGGTTTGTAGATCCAGGTTTGTAGATTTCTGTGCTAAAATGAAAACAAGAACTTGGCACCTGAGCCTAAAGTTCGCTGACCCAAAGGGAGCCAGTGGAGGTGACCCCACGCTACGTGCCTGCTTTCCAAGAAGAGACACAGCAAGGGAAGGAACGGCCAGGATTGCTGAAGGTCTGGTTCCTCCATGGGACCCAACACAACCCTGCACAAAGGGTTCCTGTATTTGTCCCACAGTCCCCTGGGAGACCTCTTCCGACTGAGGTTGTGCGCAGCTCTTGGAGACCTCTGCCCAGGGCTGAATGTCACCTTCCAACCCCTGTGACTTCTGTCGGGGACACTTACCAGCCTCCAGAGCAGCTGCTTTGCCTCTCCATTTCTTACAGACCTACTCTCTGAGCAGCAGGCTCCCTGCTTTTGAGGCTTTGCCTTGTTATTTCAAAGAATGAAATTACCTGTCAGGGACGTTTGCCATATAGTTTTACCACCGCAGCAGAACTATGTTAAATACTACTAGATTATTAAAGTTCTCCTTCAGGAATACTTCAGAAATAATTTTGCTGCCCTCTAGCCTACTCTCTCGCATGCCAGCACTATCCTTCAGGAATGCTTCTGAAATAGCTTTACTCTCTTTACTGTCCTTTTCATTACTATTGAAATCCTTCCAGAATGCTAAAGTTAACCTTCAGCAAGATGCCAGAATAACTTTCACATTCTGGAAGGGTTTCAATACTGATTTAAAGGATATCAAAATGCAGTTTTATCTCTCTCTCTCTCTTTTTTTTTTTTTTTTTCTTTTTTGTTTCAGAGTAAGGATTGTGGTAGTAAAAGATAGATGTGTGCACTTCACTACGTTGTGTTTTGTGTTTATATAAACACGTATAAGCACTCGGGCTGCAGTAATAGCGGACCTGGGACCCAGAGAAAGTTATTTTTAAAAAGAGCTTCTAAAAATTGCCAAAGCATGAACTGAGGTGACAGCAGGGAATGTGGTTTTGTTTGCTTAATGGACCTGCAAGTGAATTCTGCTGATCTTACTCTGACAATGAAAGTTTTGAGGGCACGAGCCAACTTCTTTGATTAAAATGAGAAAGATCACAAACCTTTGCCCCAAACTCTGACTGAACCCAAATTAAATCTATTTTGAGGTGCGAAAAGTTCCTTTTGTTTTGCGTTGCTGAGCACGCCTGGGTTCAGCAGGGGGAAACGTTCAAATACTGCAACAAAGACTGTGCCCCTATTGTTTCCACCTCAACAGAATCAGAAGAACCCCAAAGTCCTGGGAAACCTTTCCAACAAACTCACGAGCGCCTGGGATTATTTAGAATGTCCCCTGTATCTGCTGCAGAGCATTTTCCATTCTCACTAATTGCCTTGATTCAGGTCTCTGTATTAAATTGGCCAAAAATATACACCAGCCTGAGATTCCCATGGCTCACCTACAACCAAAAGACAAACTTTTACTGTTTTTGTAAATGGCAGAAAGACTTCTACTCGTGTTTGTGGAGCAAGCCAAAACCCCACCGCTTCTGCCATTTGAACTGAGTGCTAGTGAGGCAAGAACAGGAAGAAACATTCTTTTCCAGCTCAGAGACACTCAGAAAAGCGAGGGGCCTAAAGGCATCACACGCAAGGGCACCTCCTCCCAGTTAGCACACTGGTGCCCACTCAGCCTGCTGGCTTTTACGGGACCTATTCTCAGGCTCATCACCTTTGCCAGGCCTTTGTGGCCAAGGAGAAAGTGCCTCCATTAATTAGGAGCAAAGAATTCTAGTGGTACTGGCATTTTCATGCTCTGGCATGCCATCCTGGCCTTGCTCAAGTCCAAAGCTCTGACCAGAATCAACAGAATAAAAACAAAACGATGGATGCCTAAGCATGACTGTTTCTTTGCCTCCTTCTCTTCATATAGATTTTTTGCCCATCGCTGATTTTTCCATTTTTCTCCAACCAGTTGCATCCACCGCTGGTGGAGATCAGCTAGGGCTGTGGGGTCACTTGCACTTCTCAGAGGCAAGAAGTCCAAAGAGTTTTGATTTAAACCAAAATCTTCTGAAAAGACTTCCTGCCGCATCAGTAAAAAGTCTTATTAAACTTTCAAAGGGTATCCGATGACGTTTTTGAAATGGCTTGTCATGAATGGAAGCCTGTAGCTAAAGCAATATACAAATGTGATTTTTTTGTGAACACCTTATCTGAACATTTGTAACAGTACTACTGGGCAGCTTAGAAATACAAATTTGAGGAAGCTGGTCACGTTTCTTCTTTCTGCCTTAGAATAAACCCAAGAATCCACATTCTGCACAGGAGAGTCAAACATGCTTATCCTCCTCCAAAAACCTACGGGCAGCAAGGCTTTTACCCTTATTTGGAGGTCAACACCAGGCACGAGGTTGCCCGCTGAATGGCCAAGCTATGCTGAAAAAAAACCCCAATTGTGCCCTGTTTCCACCACTATTGTTCTTTGAGGTCATTTTAAATGAGAACATACCTGTGTGCAGGCAAAGGAAGCACCTATAGCAGTCTCCAACAGTACATTTCAGTACATTTAGTAAGGTCCTGCTCCTGCAAAACTCCCCAACACCAGCCGAATGCTAAGCACAGGAGTGAGACCAGGGGATTAAGGTGAGAAAAAGTCTCATTTCACACAAGTGCTTTGCAGGATTAAGATCTGCTCCCATGATATAAAGCAGTGACAGGTTCTCCTCTCCAGGTTGTGAAACTGCCTCTTGGGTTAAAAGAGGACTTGCAATTGTTTGCTTTATTTCATAGCAAGTTCATTTAACTACTGGAGGAAAAAGTCATTTAATTTTTCCCTTGTTCAGTATTGCATCCCTTATTTTTTTTTTTTTTTTTTACTGCACTGTTGCTGGAAAATGTAGAATACAGTGGTAAAAGCAGTCTTGATCATATTCCCCATCCCGCCATGCATTTTTAGAACTCTTTCCCAAATTTCCAGTTGTGAATACCAGCTATTCCTCATCACAAGGGGACCTTTACTACAACAAAATATTATTTTAAAGTCATGCTAACAGTAATTAGAGGCAATTGAGTTTTATCAGCTAACACAAACTGTGGGATTTCAGACTTGGATTTCAGCTGGTATTTTAATGAAGTGTGCGCTAACAACACAAAATCTTCTGTCACTCCAGCAGCTGAGTTTCATATACAGACCTTTGATAGGGAGACCATGTGTTAACACTCAGATGGTTCCAGCACATGAGCGTACACACCAGCGGGCCATAGATCCATCACCCAGGTCAGTTTTCTACCCCCCCTTCCCCAGCCCAGCGAATGATGCGATGCGGCGGGTACGAGCTCTTGTTCAGAAAGTAGAAAAGCCCATTGCAAAAAAATCAACCTTTTGTGTCCCAGCCCACGTGGCTGTGCTCATGGTGGGGCACCACGTACCTTCCCCTAGTGTCTACGCAGGTGACAAATGCTGTCTTTTGCTATGGACATCAGTCACACTGGGGCTGGTCCTGTCTCCATCGAAGCAGAGGATACTTTATGTCCTAAGTGAAGTGGGTGATGGGATCCCATCCCTCACATTGGCCCTGTGGAGACCAAGTTCTGGACCTTTATCAGCAGCCTATGGAGTCTTTCAGATTTCGAGCTGCTTGGATCAAATCTTGATTTTGTTCTCCTACTTAACGTCTGACAACAAACTTTCTACTGGCTAGAAACATTTCACTGTGGGGGCTTCACTGAAAATCCTTCAAAGCGGGTAGCCACCTTGATGGGAAGCAGATATTTAAACTCCAAGTCCCCAGAGAAAAGAGTCAGGAATAGACAAAGCTCTCATCAATGCTCAGCAGGCTTCTGCCTCTGTAGATGAAAAGGGAACGTTCTGAGCTTCTGTGAAGATTGCCTATGACTTTGTGCAAACATTTAAAGGTATATTCCTGATGACTTTCCCTCCCGTTCCAGTTAAACTGATTATTTCATATCATGTTCTATATATTCTCACAAAAACTCAAAGCATATGTGATTGTGTTGTCTTTTTTACCTGTCAGTGAAACAACTAGTTAATACATTAAGTCTGGAAAGAATAGCAGTAAAATTGTGCTTCACTAAAGCAGAAAGTTTCACACGTTTTTAAAAGGCATCAGAAAGCACACAGGCTCATTTAGTCGGCTCTGCTTCTTCACTGGGCATGAATTTTATCATTCAACTTCAATTTCTGTGGGTTTCTCTCCTCTAAATCTCATCCTGACACAAATCACAAAAACTAACTAGACTACAATTTTGATGAAGATAAGGCTTTCTTTTCTAAGCAGCTGACCATAAATGATCTTATGAACTTGAAATTGAAGATGAACTACCAAGCTCATCAGTATAACAATTTAATTAACTTGGAATTCATTATCTGTAGTATTGCTATTTGAATAATTGCAAATTATGCCAGAGAAAAGCAATATGACTTTGCTCAAGTTTAAGCTTTGCTCTTTATAAATTGATGTTGAAGATGAGCTACTCAATTGAATTACACTGTAATCTGATTAGTCTAGAACAGAACACACACCTACTGTATCAGCTTTCTCAATAAGCGTCAACGAGGCAAGAAAACTTCCCTTTAATTTGTTTGGGTGCCTCGTGCCCCAACCTGTTTTAGGCAGAGACATCTTTCTCTTATCTTAGCAGAGCTATAAATGTTTTTCCTGACATACACTGCCGTTGATGCTAAAAAGTAACTCCACTCTTTGGATCTCTCCGCCAACTGGGTCAGCTGTAGAGAAGATGATAGCCCAGAGATCAAAGAGGAGGATGTTGGAGAAGAGAAAAAAGGTGCTTGTTTCTTGCACAGCCCAGCAATCTGATAGTGGAGAACAGGTAAAACTACAGGTGGAGCAATGTTTCAGTTGAGGCTGCTATTTGGTGCAACAGCACCTGTATGTTCACCCAGGGCAGGTTGACCTTCAGGTTGGAAACGCAGAAGCAAGATCACAGAATCACAGAATCACAGAATCTTCTAGGTTGGAAGGGACCTTAAAGATCATCTTGTCCAACCGTCAACCTCACTGACAAAAATAGTCACCCACACAACAAACAAGGAGCATCATCACTAAACCAGACCTCCCAGCACTACATCAACCCGTCTTTTGAACACCTCCAGGGATGGGGCCTCAACCACCTCCCTGGGCAGCCCAGTCCAATGCCTGAGAACCCTTTCAGTGAAAAAATTTTTCCTAATATCCAGCCTGAACCTCCCCTGGGGCAACTTGAGGCCATTTCCTCTCGTCCTGTCGCCTGTGACTTGAGAGAAGAGACCGACCCCCACCTCTCTACACCCTCCTTTCAGGGAGTTGGAGAGAGCAATAAGGTCTCCCCTCAGCCTCCTCTTCTCCAGGCTGAACACCCCCAGCTCCCTCAGCCTCTCCTCATAAGACTTATTCTCCAGACCCCTCACCATCTTTGTCGCCCTTCTCTGGACCCGCTCCAGCACCTCAATGTCTTTTTTATGGTAGGGGGCCCAAAACTGGACACAGTACTCAAGATTCTAAATATCAAAATGTCAGGGCTCTCACTGCCTGTTGTTTCAGCCCTCACTACTGAAGGTCGTATGAGGAAATGATTAATAACGTTTTAAAAAGAGAGACAGGTGTGGCCTAAGGGCTCCACATTGAAAGATGATTTACAAATTATCCCATTAGCTGGCCTTGAATTAAGAGCGAGATTCTTAGGTGTCTTTCCATGACAGACACAGATGAAAACACACAAACCAGTACAAGTTTTTCTTGGGCTGTGATTTCTCCTGCCTCTGACACAAGAAATCTCGACGCCATTTCAGATATCAGCTTGTAGAAATTACAGTCAAATGCATTCTGAGCCTTTGTTACCACAGCATGTGTACAATAAAAAAACATTACTGAGAAATATGTCATTGTACTGCTTTTTTTTTCCCCCCAAACATACGTAGGAAGTGGTATAGTTATTCTCATGCAAATGCAAACACACACAGACCGAGTAGGATGCCTGCTGTTCTACAAGAATTTGGAAGATCAAAGAATTCAGATCAGTTTTTCCCAGGAAGAGGGAGATGTTCAAAGTCAAGTGGGTGGATAGAAAAATTTGAGGAAGCATGAACTTTTGCTCAGAAAATTTAACAACCGAGGGATGGCAGATGGACACACAAACAGACCCACGAGTACAAATACTCCATGCAAACAAGCTTTTCCGGCTGAGGGCCCGACTAGATGATCACAATAGTCTCTTTTTGTACCCTAATCTGTGAGCCATTTATATGCATGCAAATACGGGATTTGCATGTATAAAGATGGTTACACGAGTATATAAACCAGACTCTATAACAGCACATAGCTCAGCACGTTATAGCAAGCTGATTTCTAATGCTTTTATTTCCTACCTGGTGCTCACAAAAATACATGTGTGGCTAAGGACTTCAAAGGTACTCAGGGGAAGTTATCTTAGGACTATATGTCGGTATTTTTAGTACCTCTTATCCTACCAACCAGGAACCATTCAGTACTGAGTGCTTCAGTGGGATACCCTATTATTTAACAGTCACAATATTACAGTTAGCTTTCTCCACCTTCTTTCACCGTGACTGTATTTGTGCCAGGAAGAATATACTAGATGATACTTAAATGACAAAAAAAAGATTTCAAAATAAATAAACTCTTCCAATGGCTTGCCTTTTTTTTTTTTTTTTTTTTTTTTTTTTTTTTTTTTTTTTTTTTTTTTTTTTTTTTGTGATTGCATGTTGAGCTTTTCTAACTGTTCAAAACAAGTTGATGAAATTATTTCTTGAACATCAGTGCCAATAAGGTGGTAGGCAAGCAGCACCAATAGAATGCAGTTGGTCCTTAAAATCACATCACCTTTTTTCTAGTCTCCCTCTGAATCGCTGTAGTTCTTTTCAGTAGGTTTTTCTGGGAGCCAGAGTCACATGAAGAAAGGAAAATGTTTCAGAAGGATTTCAAGATTTTTTGAATGTGTTTTGTTCCAAACTGGAAAAAAACATCCAAATATTTCTAAATTTCCACATAGGAAATTAGTAGGTGCGAATTAGGTTAGGGCTGGCCAGTGAAATTTTGGCCTCAGTAAGTTGTATTACCTGAATTTACTTCCTAAGAGTGGGAGAACTAAACTTGCGTTCTGACTTCTCCTTCAAAACTTTGTAGGATGAAAAGAGGAAGGATATTTGCTGTAACCTGCAGGTACCCCTGCAGATGAGTAAGATGCAGGAGATGTGATTTTAACGTGGATTAACAAGGGCAGACACATTTCAGAGACCGTCCTGCAAGAGGTACAGGTCAAAACAAGAGGATAGAAAGAAGTGATTTTAAATTACAAGCTGCCCGTGTTATTTCACGTGGCAGAGATTTATGTTGCATGGCTTTTGACATACCTCATCAGAAGCATCTATGGGCTGGCAGCTGTAGGATATACTTTTGATGGTCTCCAGAAAGACCTTGCAAACAAAGAACTAAGATGCCTCTCCGTGGCTTTGAAACCTCTTCATCTATTTCAGAAAATCACGCTATTCATTGCTCATATGGTGAAATTTTTTATGGGAGTAACTAAGTACAGGTGATAGATTTCTTAAAAGGACACTTTAAAAGATGGACAAGAAGGAAGATTGCAACGATTAGTGTCTTTGTAACTACTTAGGTAGAGATTTTCTCCCAGTCTTTCTAAAGCAAATTACAACACCAACTTTACTCATAAAACAACTAAAGTCTCCAACAATAAACTGAGCAAGAAAACAGAAACAGGGAACAGCTCTGTAAATACACATTATAAACTCTTCCCCACATGACATTTGCAACTTTTATGATAGCCAAAACATCAAGTTTCTAATATCTTACTTGAGGTAACGATAACAAAGGTACAATAAGAGAAAATATATGCATTTAAAGAATTAAATTTTGTTTTTTTTAAGGAAAGAATAAGTCCATTGTAAAAAAGAACTTCAGGAAGTGAAAATAAAAATGACGCTCAAATAAATGAAAAGATCGTGATAAAAAGGAGCAAATATTTCATAGAACAGCCACAAAATGGTTACAAATGGTAGCCAATAAGCTTATGACAAAGTCATTCTTTTCCACTGCAGAAGAAAATACTCGTTAATGAAGAATAATGCCCTGAAAATGTGATGTAAGTGCAGAAAAGTGGTGTTTATCTTTGGCTTGTGATGCTGACATCAACAATAGAGTGCTCATATTAACCCACTGCCCTTAAAAATAAACAGAAGTGCACTTTAATCTTGGTGTTTCTACTTTTATCTGAGATTAGTCCCTCTGCTTTGTTGAACTACAATTAAAGGGGGAGAAAACATGTAGAAATTAAGCAAAAATTATGAGTACTTTTTAGGGCACAAGAATTTTATCAAATCCAAGTTTAAGCTGTTCTGTCAAAACATTTCTAAGATGCATGAAACCCCTGCACAATTCCGGCTTTATGGCAAGAATCATTTGTGTTAAACATTTTAAAAAGTATTTATGTTCCCAGTGTTAAATATTAGTCCTTGCAAACACAGCTCTGGATGCTCGCTCCTCTGTAGTTCACGTGTGTTTGTGAGTGGAATTTTGAAGTGGGGCAGCTCCCAGACATGTTGACTTCTTCAGCCGCCCTGTCCAGTGCTCCAGGAACTGGCGTTGAGTTGTTCCTTTGATTTCAACTGGAAACGGATCAAGACCTTAATTTGGTGATTAAACGAGGGCTCAGTTTTTCCAAAGTTCTCCCTCAGAGTGAAATTCCCTGCAGGGCAAAGGGTTGGAGGGAGGCCCCAGCATGGTGGCACGGGTCCTGCGTCAGCTCTCTCATGGCTGCTCACAGGCCTCCCCGTGGCTCTACGCTACAGCACTTCAAGCTCCAACAGGGTAGGTTTAGACTGAACATTAGGAGGGAATTTTTCACAGAAAGAGTGGTCGGGCATTGGAACAGGCTTCCCAGGGAGGGGGTTGAGTCACCATCCCTGGATGTGTTTAAGAATCGTTTAGATGTGGTGTTGGGGGATATGGTGTAGGAGAGAACTTTGCAGAGTAGGGTTGAGGGTTGGACTCGATGATCCCAAGGGTCTCTTCCAACCTGAATGATTCTATGATTCCATATGCTATTGAGCTGTTCCCATCCCTAAAGAAGAAATACCCTTTTTCTCCATGGCTCTTTGTGCCAAACACCCATCCATCCTCTTCCTAATATCAAAGTCACAGTTTCTTCAGCAGGGAAGAACAGGGAGAAGTCAAGGAGAGATTAGACGGAGACCGAAGTGACATCAAATACAGCCATCAGAGGAAATAAAGAAAAGCAGCAACACGTGCACTGGGCCTGGATTGCAAGCAGGGTGACACAAGCTGACACAAACACCTGGGTTGCCATTATTTCAGTTACAGGCCTGGACAGGAGTGGTTTGCTCATCTGCTTGTGCTTCCCAAGTGCAGTGCTTAGCAGAGACCAGCGGGGATTGGTCACTTCTCCCAAGTCACAGGTGATGGGACAAGAGGAAACGGCCACCAGTTGCGCCAGGGGAGGTTCAGGTTGGATATTAGGAAAAATGTTTACATTGAAAGGGTTATTAAGCCTTGGAATGGGCTGCCCAGGGAAGTGGTTGAGGCACCATCCCTGCAGATATTTAAAAGAAGGGTTGACATAGTGCTCAGTAACACGGTTTAGTTTGTCATTGTTTGGTTGAGGTTTTTTTGTTGTTGTTGTTGTTTTTTTTAATCAGAGTTAGGTTGATGGTTGGACTAGATGATCTTCCCTTCCAACCTAGATGGTTCTATGATTCTGTGATCTCCAGTTGTTGCAATGGAGATTTGCTCTGCTCTACCTGGTTAGTGTCCACTTTACACCCTGAACAGCGGTGGCCAGAAGCTTGCTCTAAAATGTTGCTGTGTATCCTTCAGTTTAAGAACTTCTGATTGCTTTGCTCTGAAGGGACACATAAGGAAGAAAGGTCATTTTTCTCTGCAGAGCTGCTTTAGCACCAAACGTATCACACAAAGCACTCAAACGCAAACAAGTGAGAATGAGAGTGACCTTACCAAGAAGGGATGAAAATGTTGTGAAAAGTTTAAGCCTGAAATCTCTGGTTAACACTCTCTAACTTCTATGAAAATTCTCCCCTGGTATCTCTACCCATTGAAATGTGGGAAAAAAAAAAAAAAAAGAACAGTTACTCTAAACATGAAGAAAAAAAGAAACAACCCTCTCAATCCAAACAAAGGAATCTGAAAAACATGTGTTTCAGTTAACAAACAACTTCTTTTATATCTGTTTATATCTGTTCACAACTTTTGGACCACATTAGGCTCAGCCTTTTCAAGCAACAGTTTGTTCCTCTCTGCATCTGCTGCACATTAGTGCCAAGGTGTGTACACCAGTTTGGCTGCAAGCGAGCAGTGAAAAAGAGAAGACCACCAAATTCCATCCTGCTAAATCAGTACAACTAAAGACTCTCCCTTCACTTCTTTTCAAGTTATCCGGTGCTCAGAACCTTTTTAAAAATCACTGCTTTATTTCCCCGGACCACAAATGTCAAAACTCAGAAGGACTGCTGTAACTGGGACATTTCAGAGCTGAGAGAGGAGCAAGTCGAACACTGGTTTGAAAAACCACGTTGATTCTCTTTAGAGGAGCAGGGTGGCAGAGAACAGGGAAAGACAAAATTTCCTCCCAGCAGCACGTGTGTCAAACATACAACCATTTTTCCAGGTGTTCTGCCCTTCACACAGTGCCATCCAAGGGGTAAGGTGAGATTTGAGAAAGACAAGGACCACCGAAGAACAGCACCCGCTCACCAGGCTAACGCTGCCAGCAAGACTGGAATCAGTGGTCAGATAATGAAGGAGATGGCAAATGCAGATGATTGTTTTAAGCCACCTGTTGGAAGGAAGGAAGGAAGGGAGAGGAGGAAAACAGAGGAAAAAAGCTTACTCTTTTCCCAGGTGCAAAGTAAGTCTGGGATGCCACCAAAGGGAGAGACTCGCCATGTACTTCTTTCTTGAGGATTGGAGTAAAGAGGTGTGATCTCCAACACCAAAACAACGGGTTATTTTAAGATGGAATTAACTGAAAGTAGCTCAGATGTTTGTAATGTTAGTGCACCGAGAACATCGAGCAAATTTGAGCAAGATCCTCCCATCTAGGCACGGCTTTGTTAAAACAAGCCTGGAGGAAGGGACGTGCAGTGATCACTGGAAAGACCTTCCTTCATCCTCTCCTGCTCTGCAAGAACAAGCTCCGCAGCACATTGTGCAGCACGCGTCGAATTCATAGCATCATAGAATCATAGAATCATTGAGGTTGGAAGAGACCCTTGGGATCATCGAGTCCAACCATCTCCCCTACTCTACAAAGTCCTCCCCTACACCATGTCCCTCAGTACCCCATCTAAACGGCCCTTAAACACATCCAGGGATGGTGACTCCACCCCCTCCCTGGGCAGCCTGTTCCAATGCCCGACCACTCTTTCTGTGAAAAATTCCTTCCTAATGTTCAATCTAAACCTCCCCTGTTGGAGCTTGAAGCCGTTCCCTCTCGTTCTATTGTTAATTACCTGTGAGAAGAGACCAGCCCCAACCTCTCTACAGTGTCCTTTCAAGTAGTTGTAGAGAGTGATGAGGTCTCCCCTCAGCCTCCTCTTCCTCATACTAAACAGCCCCAGCTCCTTCAGCCGCTCTTCATGTGATTTGTCTTCCAGGCCCTTCAGTAGTTTCGTTGCCCTCCTCTGCACTCGCTCCAGCACCTCCAGATCTCTCTTGGATTGAGGTGCCCAAAACTGGACACAACACTCCAGGTGTGGCCTCACCAGTGCTGAGTACAGGGGCACAATCACCTCCCTGCTTCTGCTGGTCACACTATTTCTAATCCAAGCCAGGATGCCATTGGCTTTCTTGCCCCCCTGGGCACACGCCGGCTCATATTCAGCCGTTTGTCAATGAGAACCCCCAGGTCTCTTTCCTCCAGGCAGCTCCAGCCACACTTCCCCCAGCCTGTAGCGCTGCAGGGGGTTGGTGTGGCCCAAGTGCAGGACCTGGCACTTGGTCTTGTTGAAACTCATGCCGTTGATCTTGGCCCGGTGATCCAATCTATCTAGGTCCCTCTGTAGGGCTTCCCTATCCTCCTGGGAGTCAACACTCCTGCTTAACTTGGTATCATCTGCAAACTTGCTGATGATACACCCTATGTCCTTATCGAGATCATCAATAAAGACGTTAAATAGAAATGGTCCTAGCACTGAGGCTTGACCCACAAGGGTCAGGCTTCTTGCAAGGTGCAGCTTGTGAGTGACAAAGTCCAAGGGCCACCCTGGCAGGTCTGAGGATCTGTGCTTTACCCTTGCTCTGGGAAGCTTCTAGTTGCTTGCTAGAGGATCCACTTCTCCAGCAGTTCTAGCATAGCATCCATTGATTTCCTTTCCTTCAGCCAGCATTAGAGAGAAGGGCCTGGCTCCAGCGAAGAGCACATTCCACACTCCTTGCTGGATGTGTTGGGAACCTTTCTTCACGGTGGGGCCACCCCCGTCCTGCCAGGACTGTACGTCACTCCCTTGCCCTTAGTTTACTCGCATGGCATTAGCTCATGGGGACTGTACAAAGATGCATTATTCCCCAGATGGACAAGTTCTTCATACATGCTTATTTCTGGTAATTTCCTGTTGCTTTTTGCATTTATCAGGAAACAGGTGAGGCACATTCCCTAAAAGATTCGTCTTTTCCCCTAAGCCTGAAAAAAACTCTTCGGAGATGAGAATATGACAGAGAAAGGATGTTTCATCTCCCCACCAGCTAAAGCAGGAGGTTTACAGCTCACTAGGACTCTTCTTCCTGTACGCTCAGCCATCTCTTGGGAGTTCAGAAAGCTGTGCATGAATATGTAGGTATGCGCAAGACAAGCAAAGCAGATGTTGCACTGATCTCTGCTGGGGCATCGTGGATCGCAGAAGTTAACCTATGGCATCTCTTCCAGCTGCCAGTTTAAGCATCCCCTCCTCCTCTTGAAAATGCAGAGCTACAAGACTGAACAGATTTGAGTTTAGGGAGTTGGCTGTGTTGATAGGACCCATCACTGTGGCTTTCTGTGTATCTGTGCAACGGGCTCTGGAAGCACAGCTCTATACCACAGCCATCACCCAAGCATCCCTGCCTCCAGAGCTAAGGACGTGGCTCTGGGTCTCCAAATGACTCTGCTGCCACTAAGCCATGTACTTCACTTGGACTAGGCTGAGTTCTACCAGTTAATCGTACATACAGAGCGCAGGAGAACCTCAAAGCATCAAAACCTTCTATGTTAATGAGCTACAACTGCAAAACTTGCACTCACTGCCAGTTCCAGGTGTCTCTGCCCACCACGTCAGTAAGTTTTCAAGCATTTCCCGTGCCATTTTGCTGGTAGGAAGAGCCGTCAGCTTTCCTTGTGGGTCAAGGCAGGACATGGCCCTGAGTCTCACCACATTTCATACCAGCTCTCTCCCTGACAAGCCCAGGGACCTGAAGGTCCAGGACCTCAGGAGGGACCTGTCCTATTGTGCTGGCAAGGAGGAATTGCTGTTAGAATATTCCTTTCGTTTATTAGTACCAGGGGGAATGCAGCTGAAGAATGGAAGGATGAAGGCTGTGGGATACAAAAAAGTCATCTCCTACGGAGAGCACCTACTTCCCCGTAAAAGCAGACTGCACTACTGTCAAAGCCAGAAGCCACCACAGTTTTTAGTAAAATAGTTTATCACGGCATAGAATACATCACTCCTACCCTCATTCCTATCAATAAAAGCAAAAACATTTTCAATGAAAGTGAAGTACAAGTGGCGCATTGAAAGTGAGAGCCAATACTTAATATCAGAATGCAGCACTAAGCTTGCACTGGAAATACAATATTAAACAGTTTTTTAAGCTGTGAGATAAGGAGGACCACTCTGTCACTCTGCTCCATGACACACATACAGACAGCACGTCTTTCATAGCTCGTGAAGAAAAAGGTTTCATTCTTTTGTAACAAGGACATATGAAAAATCTGACAGCAGACAGCAGCTTGTACCAACTGCTGCCCTGCCTCTGGTCTCTGGCTAACGATAGATTTAGACTGAACATTAGGAAGGAATTTTTCACCGAAAGAGTGGTCGGGCATTGGAACAGGCTGCCCAGGGAGGGGGTGGAGTCACCATCCCTGGCTGTGTTTAAGGGCCGTTTAGATGCGGTACTGAGGGATATGGTGTAGGGGAGGACTTTGTAGAGTAGGGTAGATGGTTGGACTCGATGATCCCAAGGGTCTCTTCCAACCTGAACGATTCTATGATTCTATGATAACTGTGCAACTTAAGGATTAAATCAGTCAAGATGTAGAAACAACTAGAACCAAACCCAAGGATCGATACAGACTTCCACATATCTTAGTATTTGCGTAGACATTATCTCCACTACGCAATGTGAATAAGCTCACGAAGGAAAGCATGAGGAGCAAGACCTGGAAAAGGCTGGGAGGTAACTGCATTACCTTCTGCTCAGAGATGAACACTCAGCCCCCTCAGGCTCCTCTGAAAATCCCAGCTTCCACTGAAACACATTCTAGGTCATTGCTCTGTTTCTCCACAGTTACTAACGCCATCATGTTTTATGTTTCAGCTTAAGCTTCAGAAAAAAAAAAGAAAGAATAGACTAAAAGGAGAATGATATTTTCTCTTTTTATCACAGGATGCTAAACAAATAGTTTAGAACCTTCTCCTAGCAGTTTGCTCTGTCTGTTCCTTTGGGGGACTGACCACATACGACTATGCCAGCCATTTGTGGTTTTAGTCCTTTCTCTCTGGTCTGCGTAAGAGCTGAGAAGACTATGGCTGGTGACAAGCTCAGTGAAGCAATGGGGTAGCTCCAGCTGGGATACTTACATTTCCCGATGCAGAAGCCCCAGAGCTATTTCCCAAGGAGGATGACCAACCTTAGGAAACTACATGGCAGTCCTGACTGGCTTTATACTGATCAGCCTGTGGGCATGCAGATAAGTGAAAGAGGCAGCACTCAGCAACAATGCTTCCTCCTGCGCTGGTTCCTAATGGACAGATAAAGACTCTCATGTTTCCCTTTGCTGTACCCTCACAACCTCCACAGCTCGTGCCTTTTGACACCTTGTGTGCTGCCTGGAAGGAGCACAAGGTGAGAACTGTGAGGCTTTACTAACCCCTGTCCTCCCACCTGCCCTCACACCTTGCTGGCAGGCTTCTTACCACGGGAACCCATGGGGATACCTCCAGATCTGGCTGACCTATGCACTGAAGACCTATGCAACCCTTTGAAAGCTGGGGGTGTTCAGCCTGGAGAAGAGGAGGCTGAGGGGAGACCTTCTCACTCTCTACAACTCCCTGAAAGGAGGGTGTAGCCGGGGGTGGGGGTCATAGAATCACAGAATGGTTTGGGTTGGAAGGGACCTCAAAGATCATTGAGTCCCAACCCCCCTGCCCTGGGCAGGGACACCTCCCACCAGCCCAGGTTGCTCCAAGCCCCATCCAGCCTGGCCTTGAACCCCTCCAGGGATGGGGCAGCCACAGCTTCTCTGGGCAACCTGTTCCAGTGTCTCACCACCCTCATAGTAAAAAATTTCTTCCTGAGATCTAATGCGAATCTTTTTTCTTCCAATTTAAAACCGTTTCCCCTTGTCCTGTCACTGCATTTCCTGGCAAAGAGTCTTTCTCCAGCTCTTCTATAGGCACCCTTCAGGTATTGAAAGGCCGCTATGAACCTTCTTGCTCTCTCCAACTCCCCGAAAGGAAGGTGTAGCCAGGGGGGGTCGGTCTCTTCTCCCAAGTCACAGGCGATGGGACAAGAGGAAATAGCCACAAGTTGTGCCAGAGGAGGTTCAGGCAAAATTTTGACACTGGAAGGGTTATTAAGCCTTGGAATGGGCTGCCCAGGGATGGGGTTGAGGCACCATCCCTGGAGGTATTTAAAAGATGAGTTGACATGGTGCTCAGTAACATGGTTTAGTGATGGGTTGTTGTTGCTTGGGTTTTTTGTGTGTGGTTTTTGTTTTTTTTTTTTTTTTTTTTTTTATTAGTTTTGGGTTGATGGTTGGACTAGATGATCTCAAAGGTCCCTTCCAATCCAGACGATTCTATGATTCTGTGAAATTTATTCCATTATTTATTTATTTATTATTTCAAATGAAGCACATGACTTGAGTGAGCGCTTTACTGCAATTAGATACTGCGCTCTCGCTGGGATTTGCCCAGAAACATCTCCTCCTCCACTCTGTCCTATGTGTACGAGGTAGAAAAACCCGCTAAGTTCTGGGCATGACATTCAGTGCTGCTGAAATAAGGAGGAAGAACGCCGGTGGCTTCGTCGCAGCAGACCATCTCACTCTGCTCAGGAAAGCACCCACAGAAATAATTGAACGGGTGATTTTGTATCTTTCTAAAAAAAGAAGACAAGCAAGGAACCACAAGGCTGGGCTTCTCCAAACAAACAAAAACCACACCAGCCTATCTGCAAGGACTTGACTGTTTTAATCTGCAATGTTCCTTTTGTACCCTGAGTGTCCACGGAAAGCAACAAATAGATTATGTCTTTATAGGGCTAAGTTGGAGGAGCTAATAATTCGAGGAGCTGGCATTTTGTGGCTCACTTAGCCCAACTGAGGCAGGCATAAACTGTGTGCTAATGCAGATGTTTGGAGGGGGAAAGAGCTGTATTTTCTCTGGGAGAGGACGGGGAAGTGACAGCCATTGAGATTTAAATGACAGCGCGTGGCATCAGGAGCCACAATTAAAAGTCATTACGGGCTTCACAGTAACAAATTATCATCACACGCTACTCCATCAGGAAAACAGTAGCAAATTAATAGAAGCCAACAGCATCCTGGCCTGTATCAGGAACAGCGTGGGGAGTAGGGCCCGAGAGGTGATTGTCCCCCTGTACTCGGCACTGGTGAGGCCTCACCTTGAGTACTGTGTCCAGTTTTGGGCCCCCTACCATAAAAAAGACATTGAGGTGCTGGAGCGGGTCCAGAGAAGGGCGACAAAGATGGTGAGGGGTCTGGAGAATAAGTCTTATGAGGAGAGGCTGAGGGAGCTGGGGGTGTTCAGCCTGGAGAAGAGAAGGCTGAGGGGAGACCTTATTGCTCTCTACAACTCCCTGAAAGGAGGGTGTAGAGAGATGGGGGTCGGTCTCTTCTCTCAAGTCACAGGCGACAGGACGAGAGGAAATGGCCTCAAGTTGCCCCAGGGGAGGTTCAGGCTGGATATTAGGAAAAATTTTGTCACTGAAAGGGTTCTCAGGCATTGGAATGGGCTGCCCAGGGAGGTGGTTGAGGCCCCATCCCTGGAGGTGTTCAAAAGACGGGTTGATGTAGTGCTGGGAGGGCTGGTTTAGTGATGATGCTCCTTGTTTGTTGTGTGGGTGTCTATTTTTGTCAGTGGGGTTGACGGTTGGACAAGATGATCTTTAAGGTCCCTTCCAACCTAGAAGATTCTGTGATTCTGTGTGAGGAAAGACCAGAGGGGAAAAAGAAATAACCACACTAAAACCAAAACAAAACCACAGAACAACCCTCTGAGCTAAAGTGATAGGAAAAGAATCCTAGACAGCTGGCAAGTGGGTATTTGTAACACACCTAAAGCAGCGGAGAGAGCTGGAGGCTGAGGAGGGGCAAGTTCATCTGACATTCTGTCTTCTTCTGCTGAGGGAAACTCAAGAGGTTACAACAGGAGCACACGGAGATGGTGCCCTTTCTTTTGCGCCCTTCCCATCTATCTTCCTGTTCATCAAAACTCACTGTGTCTGGTCCATATTCATGGAAAACTCCTCCCTACAACCTGCTTGGAAAGCATCCATACTGCAGAACTGGTCTGGGAGGGAGCCTTGGGCTCCTCCATGTATTTGTATATGGACTCTTTGGTGTCTTTGTGTGAGGACTTTCTGGAAAACTCTGTACAGCTCCAGCCAGGGCAAAGCACCAAGAGACAGGTCACAGCACGTGGGAACTGCAGTTCTGGATACACTGATAGCTGTTTGATAAAGCTCACAATAATATAATTTAGCTAAGTGCTGTTCTTTCCTATTTTATAAGCAAGTACTTCCAGAGAGGCAGAAATCTTATTCCTTTACACGTCCAACTACTTGACATAATATATAATGAGAACAATTATAAGAATGATCATCAAGGCTCTAAGTAATGTGAATTATTCTGGCTCCATACCCTTGGGAGGGTCCTAAAGGTGATAATGAGGTGGTTTTACTGTCTAAAAGTTACCCTTCAGTGAATAAAGAGAACACAGGTATCTCCCCGTAGTGTTGGAGACAGAGACTGTGACCCCCTGGGTGGCTGACACCAGCCTGTCATCCTGTCCCACAACACTGATCTGAAAGTTTGCACCTTGAAGCAATGACAAATTACTCCCCGTCGCTGGCTGAGCTGCATGGGTGAGCTCTGCTTAGTCCCTAAGTCTAGGTCTCTGCTGGGGGCAAGGAAATCATCATAAAAAAAATAAAATCAAAAAGTAAAAAAAAAAAAAAAATAATAAAAAGACTGAGCATGTCCAGAGACTGAATGTCCCTAAGACCAGGGCTATTACACCCTGGCAGGACCTGAATAGAGGCTTTCTTCATATATGGGTGTGAAAATCTCTTGCCTGAAGAGCAAAGAACTGCTTAAAAAGGAAATGGCAGAGCAGAAGAGCAGATGCAGCTTCTTGCAAGCAGTTGGTATCCAGACTTTTTTTTTGCCAGTTGTTAAGCTTTTTTCCCCTTCGCTGATCAGTTAAACGCTGCTAAAAACAAATGCTGCCAGAACCTGACACACAAACTCCTTGTATGCTGCTGTAAGCAACTACTGATACAAAACATGACCTGAATTTGTAAGCAGACAAAAGCATAAATCAATTTGTTTCAAAATTGGAGATTTAAATTATGATTTTATATACCTGAACATCTCCCAGCAGCTCTTTAAGACACTGGAGCTCTGCAGTGCCAGGTGAGGTTTGATTCTCTCACCCAAATTTCAGGTGGTTAAGTGTTTGATGTCCAAACAAGAGCCTGTGTGGCAGATGTTAGAAAGTTACCCAGCCATACAGTCATGCAATGCAGTTCTTCCCCAAAGAACTTGTCCTTTGCACACACATACACACATCCCCAGCATGAGAAAAGGAGTGTCAAGCTTAGTCCAAGCCACAACCACCTCTACTCTCATTCTCCAGGCCAAGTACCATGCCTGAGATCATAGTATCATAGAATCATTCAGGTTGGAAGAGATCCTTGGGATCATCAAGTCCAACCATCTACCCTACTCTACAAAGTCCTCCACTACACCATATCCCTCATGGTACTTTTTAACTCATCAACCTGCCATCAACTTATTTGCCAGTAGGTCACCACACTGCAAAACCTTCACTGGGGAAAAAAATAAATACAAAAATATAAAAATCCTATTGTTCAAGAAGCTCAGGAGTAGACCCTTGAACTTCTCATGACTCAGCGTACAAAGATCTTTTTGTTACATCCAGAATGAGTGCTCAGAGGACTTCACAGAAAACCAAGAACTTACATCACTCACCACTCCTTCACGCTCACATAACCACAGCATGTGCAGAAAATGGCAAAACATTGTTACAAGTGGCTCCTAGTTTTTGTTCCATTTTTTTTTCATACAGTTTGGCTGTTGTATTAATTGTGTTTTGCTTAAAACAGTCCTTGTGTCCCCAGAACTCTTCCACAGAGCCAGCAATTTCCCTCTTCCTCAATGCATAATTAAAACCAAGAAATCTCGTAACAACATATATAGGTCTAATGTGATACTTGTGTCACATCTAGGAATCAGTGATTTTAATGGAAAGATTATTAAAGTATATAAAAAGGCATGAAGAAAAAGAGTGGGACCTTATAGCCTGATGGAAGCACTTGATGTAATCAGAAATAATGCTTAGAACATGATTACAGGATGATTATAACATCTCCTAAAATAACAATAGAAAAAGAATATAACGATGGGTATTTTAAAAGCAGGACTAGCAGAAGACCCATATTGACAAAAAACTAAGTTACGTCATCATAAACTGAAACAGTGAAATGATGAATCAAAGGAAAGTCTCTAACTCCGTGTGGGAGAATACCTTCGCACATTGCAGAAACCCAATTAATTTCTTTTCTCTTATTACTGCATACTGTGCCTTCTTCTAACTTCTTGCATTTATTAGACATCGATGTAGAACGGTTCGCCCGTTTTCTGAGGGCTGAGCTGCTTCTACAGGGACAGTAGTACCTTTGCACATAAACAAGTGTGTGTTCATAGCACTGATACTCTCATCTTTGGGTGTCTGGTCTTCACTGGGGTGAAATGGTGTGAGACCTAATAGTGAAATGGTGTAGAGACCTCATACAGCCTCACAAGACCTACAGAAGACTGAATGAGCTGGGCAGGGAAAGCTGGCAGTCAGTACCTCATGATTTTATGACCTCTACTGCTGGATTTTGTACCTGGGGGATGCCTGACACACTTCCCCTTGTTGACTCACCCGTGGATGTACCGAGAGGGGAACTCCTCTTGTGCCACCACCAGAGCGTGAGCATCTCTTGGCTCTCCCATCTCAGGCAGCCCACAGAGCACTCCAGTAGAACATAGTCTCCGTATCAGGGGCAAGCCTCCAGCACAGAAACATCTGGAGAAGAAAAAAAAAACAAAAACAAACACCTATATAAAAATAATAATCATCATATTCTTCCCTTCCCACCCCCCAATTTGAAAGCCGTTTCATTCTCCGAAAACCGAGCCGGGCAAAAACTCCTGTCCTTGTCCCCTCCTGGTTCCTCCTCTAGCTCCCGTCACTCACACCCAATGTATTTATTCTTTTTATCAGATCAGAGGGCAGCATTTGGATCGTTTCAAACAGCCAGCGTTAATCATCAAGACAGAACCTGCAGTTTTTTACATGGTGGGTCTGGTGCCGAGCCGCGAAGCGCTGCTGCGGGCTTCTCGTGTGAGCAATGGACTGAGTGAAAGCAAGATCATCAAAGCCCGGGCTAGTGTCACAGGGACGGCTGCTCAGGCAAGACTCCCGTGGCCCTTCCTTTTCATCTTTGTTTAAAAGAGATGCTAAGACAGAAACAGCTCTCTTGAGCCATTCAACACGTCTTCAATCACACAACAGGATGTCAGTAAAGGCAGAATATATTTCTCCACTATTCAGAGGGATCCTTACGCCGCAGTGATGGCAGTTATGTAGGTATCAGGCTATTTGCTGCGTGCTGCACCTTTAAGAGTAAATGCTGCCCTTTGGTAAGGGGCATTTCATTCCTGAGTTATTCAGATATTCATGATGGCTTTTCATTACCGAGTTATTCAGATCTAGTGTGATCTCCTACAGAAACATCTGTCTCCCTTCTTGCTTCCCTACTTCTAAAATAAAGGTTATGCTGACTGAAAGAGCGTTTGTTTTCAAAAAACAAAAAACAATGCTTGCGCTGAAACTGGGCTCCCAGAAACAACTTTCCCCCTTTCTTATTGCTCTTTGCAAGAGTCACATCATTACTTCTCCCCATCTCTCAAGATGCTCTTCATTTTGAGTGGCCGTCATTCAGAAGCCACCGGCTTCAGAGCACCAGGTGGTCTGATATAATATTTATGGGTTTCAACCTTTTCACTAGCTACTCTTCCAAACCAAACTCCATATAATAAATACAAGATTGCTCAGGGAAACAAATTGAAACTTTAAACAAATGTAGCCTACATTATAGAGGGGGTCAGAAAAGGTGCGCATAATAGTCCCTTCTGGCCTGAAAAACCTGGGAATCTATGAATTTTGAAATAACTGCATAAAATACTACACTCCAACCCTAAATTTTGCAGTAAACCTTTTCAAATATTAATGAGAAGCTGTGCAGCTGAGAGACAACGGTGCCCTTGGATCCTTGGTTAAGGGATGTTTGCCAACCTGTCCTGAAAAAAAACCCCTTTAGTTTCTGAATGAACAGAAGTAATTGCCTTACATGCTGGAGTAGTGAATAATGAATGTATTAGCTCATTAAAAGATCATCATCAGCAGCAGCAGCATCTACCGCACCACCACAAAACAGCCAGGACACATTATTGTCTGAGTTTTACCTACAAAAAAATTAATTAAAAAGCATAGGTGACACCTTTGAGGTTGCCAAGGCCTCTGTTTTCTTTGCTGCTGCCCCAGTGTCTTTCAAGGTGTCACGCCTGGCTAGCAAGATTAGCAACTTGGTGTCAGCAACGGCGCTTGCTCTCTCAAAACTCCTAGTGTAGTAAGAGGTCATAGAAACACAGAATGGTTAGAGTTGGAAGGGACCTTAAAGATCACCTGGTCCCAACCCCCCTGCCCTGGGCAGGGACACCTCCCACCAGACCAGGTTGCTCCAAGCCCCATCCAGCCTGGCCTTGAACCCCTCCAGGGATGGGGCAGCCACAGCTTCTCTGGGCAACCTCTTCCAGTGTCTCACCACCCTCACAGCAAAGAATTTTGTTCCTAAGATCTAATCTAAATCTCTCCTCTTCCAGTTTGAAGCCATTACCCCTCGTCCTATCAATACGTGCCCTTGTAAAAAGTCCCTCTGTCTTTCTTGTAGGCTCCCTTCAGATATTGGAAGGCTGCTGTAAGGTCTACCTGAAGCCTTCTCCAGGCTGAACAACCCCAGCTCTCTCAGCCTGTCTTCACAGCAGAGGTGCTCCAGCCCTCTGAGCACCTTCGTGGCCCTCCGCTGGACCCGTTCCAACAGGTCCATGTCCTTCCTTTGTTGAGGACTCCAGAGCTGGACACAGTGCTCCAGGTAGGGTCTTACCAGAGCAGAGTAGAGGGGGAGAATCATGTCCCTGGATCTATTTGCCACACTTCTTTCGATGCAGCCCAGGATGTGGTTGGCACTGCCCGTCTCATGTTGAGCTTCTCATCCACGAGCACTCCCAAGTCCTTCTCCCCAGGACTCCTCAGTCGCATAAGCCCTGGACTTACCTAGACGTTAACAAGCAGGGCTCACAAAAGACTTCTGGCACAGACCCACAGAAGTACAGGCTGTTAACATCCCTGTTAACACTAAAGCTCTCCCCTATCCCAGCCTGGGATTGGTAACTATGTCATAACAGCAGGTGAGACCATAAGGACCGCAGGAGCACAAGTCCTCTCTCAGTTGTGGTTGTGCTGGCAGAGGAAGTTACTGCTCCTCCACCACTTCCCATTGAGCTACCACAAGTCTCTGCCCCGTGCTGACTACTGAGAAGGACTTTAAGCATCAATTCACAGAATCACAGAATCACAGAATCTTCTAGGTTGGAAGGGACCTTAAAGATCATCTTGTCCAACCGTCACCCTAACTGACAAAAATAGACACCCACACAACAAACAAGGAGCATCATCACTAAACCAGACCTCCCAGCACTACATCAACCCGTCTTTTGAACACCTCCAGGGATGGGGCCTCAACCACCTCCCTGGGCAGCCCATTCCAATGCCTGAGAACCCTTTCAGTGAAAAAATTTTTCCTAATATCCAGCCTGAACCTCCCCTGGGGCAACTTGAGGCCATTTCCTCTCGTCCTGTCGCCTGTGACTTGAGAAAAGAGACCGACCCCCTCTTTGCTATTTAGGGTGAAAACTGATGGGAAAAGCCCATCAGTGGGCTTTTACACGAGGGAGAAGTGGACTTGAGGATGCAGTACCCACCAGGAGGAGGGCAGGGATGAACGACTAGAAACCAGATGAGGGCAGGTGCCTCCTCCTGCGAGATGGTTGTGGCTGTTGCACACAAACATTGGAGAGACCCAAACTTGCAGATGAAGCCAGCCTGCTCTCACAGCCCGAGAACGGAGAGGTGAACACAAACGTACAGCCTCCTGACACACAATAACTACCATCCAGTGAGCAGAAGGAAACGTGCCTCCCCATCTTTAATTGAATTACGCAAGGAGACAATTGTCTCCAGGTGTGTTGAGCCTGCTCCCCTTTCTGTGCATTCCCAGGTATAATCTTTAGGTATAATCTTTATGGCAATATATACTTTCCTGTCGCTACCCGCTCAGATACATACAGCACAAAGCTTCCATACGGCAGGACTCTCCCATTCCAGGTGCTGCAGGTCTTGGTAAGGTGGAGATACACCTTAGGACAAGAGTGGTGTTTCAGCACATAACCTTAGCTCTCCCCTGTGAAGATGATAATTTTTTTTGTCTCTCCTCAGGCTTCTACTCATTAATTCACACCTCTGAGAAGTGCAGAAATGCTTCCCTTCCGCCTCCTAATACTCCTTGAACTTGAAATGTGAAGAAAACCTCCCAGGCTGGCACGTGCACGTAGCTCCAGCTCATCCTGCTCTTCAGGACCCTTTTCAGGCAGCGTTCATTTTCATCTCATTCTCAGCCATGAGGCCTCATTCGCTCACAGGGAAGGATAAAAAGTCCTTTCACTGCCAGACATCAGTATCATCATGTTGGTACTGAAGCCTGAAGAGTCAATTTGAAGAAGCACCCAGGAAAAAACATACGATTGTCTTCCTAGTCCAATTCAGGGCACAAAGTGGTTGAAAACATCTAGGGGAGCCAGAGAATATATCATTGTCTTAGTGACAGCAGTTACTTGCCTTCTGGCAGGGAAAAGGAAGGAGAAACAGATGGCAAGGGCCTGAAGAGTGGCTTCTTCCAGCAACCCGCTTCTCCTTTTATGGAGATCACATAAAACTGACCTTCTGACCACAAGCAAAGCTGGGCGTGACAGCAACCACACAGGACCTCAAGGAAGCAGACAGAGGTGCAATACCGCTCTTTTCAAAAGTGCTGGTGCAAATCAGGGCTGTTTGGTGCTGGAACAGGCTGTTGTGCAGTTCCCATGGCTGAACCAGTATTGCACGCGTGATAGACATCGACACGATAACCTGTGCCTCCTCTTTGAAACACGCCAGGATGGCTTGTCATTGTACATGTGGAGTCTGAGCAGATAAAATCACAGAATGACATGGGGTGGGAATGGATCTCTGGAGACCATCTACTCAAACCCCCCTGCCAGAGCAGGGTCACCCAGAGCAGGTCCCACAGGAACGTGTCCAGGTGGGGGTTGAATGTCTCCAGAGAAGGAGACTCCACCACCTCCCTGGGCAGCCTCTGCCAGGGCTCTGCCACCCTCACCCCAAAGAAGTTCCTCCTCATGTCCAGGTGGAACTTCTTATAGTCAAGTTTGTGCCCATTTCCTCTTGTCCTGTCCCTGGGCACCACTGAAAAAAGACCAGCCCCATCCTCTTGACACCCTCCCTTGAAGTATTTATAAGCATTGATCAGCAAAATCTGCTGAGCTAAATCCTGCCTCTGGCTCTTTTGGTGACATGCTGGAGAGACTTGAGTCATGGGAGTTTGCTGAGGCTCTTTGTTCTCGGAGAGGTGGTTTGCTTTAGAAGTTGAGCATAAACAAACCAAAATTACAAAAATAGCAGGGAGCAGCCGGCACCACCATCTAAAAGTTCTTTTGCCTTTGGCTCAACCACATTTGAGCTAGGCAAACAAGGAACAGAGTTTTGTAACATAAACCATCAAAAAAAGGAACTCGGTTCACAGAAGTTTACATGGTGGCTTTGCCGGGCAGCTCCCAAAGAAGTTGGAAAGACCCCTGATGTGGCCTTGCAACCTCGGAGAATCTTTGTCAGCTCATACAAGGCTGACCCAGGTAATTTCCTTCCCTAAAGACAAGAAGGTGTCTGCCTGGAGGGCTCCCACCTCAGGCACGGTCAGATCCAACAAGCAAAGTTCTCCCCTGGTTGCCCCAGCACATTTGTGTTGTAGCCACGTCCACAATGACGTGAGCTGTCAGACTGCTTGAGTGGGCTTGCTATTAAAATGGCTTTAAAGAGGATAGCCAAGAAGCATAGTAACATTATTTAAAGAACTTTTACAATAAAGCCCTCTCTTTTTAGGTCGCTTTTGGCTAACACACTCAGCTGTTGGTGGGGATGGGAGGGGGGGCACACCACGTTTCTTAGCGAGCACTTCTTAGTAACTTCAAATCCTTTAGGGAACAATGCCTCCCACTTTCCTGAAACAATTAAGAACAATAGGGAGATTAACATTTCTGAAGAGAGTGTGTGTGAGCAGAACGAGATAAATCCATTAAAAAAACTTTAAAAAAAAAAAACCAGGGCAGCGATATCCCCCACAGCGAGTCTGAAATTGTCTTTCCACCATGAAAGAATAGAAACCCGCCTTTCCACAGATGCACCTCCAGGGCTTGATTCTTCTTCCCACTGTTTGACCCGTTTGTGTAGGGGGCCACACACAGCCAAGCCCCTGTGTCAGCTGAGACCTAGATGCTGGCCCTGCCCCGCGTGAGGGTTTACTTTTCAAAAGTCTGTGTACATAACGCTACATGTGGATTTAAACCTCCCTTTGGGTTTTTCAAAGCAGTGAGCGTTCACCTGGGCATTTCCACAAGCTGTTTCGAAAACCGGTCTTCTCAGAGCAGCTGGTGGGGAGGAAAACCCCAAATGAAGATGGTGCTGTGGGCAGAGATCCAAATCACAGAATCACAGAATGGTATGGGGTTGGAAGGGACCTCTGGAGATCATCTACTCAAACCCCCCTGCCAGAGCAGGGCCACCCTGAGCAGGTCCCACAGGAACGTGTCCAGGTGGGTTTGAATGTCTCCAGAGAAGGAGACTCCACCACCTCCCTGGGCAGCCTCTGCCAGGGCTCTGCCACCCTCACAGCAAAGAAGTGCCTCCTCATCTTTAGGTGGAACTTCTTACATTCAAATTTGTGCCCATTTCCTCTTGTCCTGTCCCCGGGCACCACTGAAAAAAGACCAGCTCCATCCTCTTGACACCCTCCCTTGAAGTATTTCTAAGCCTTGATCAGATTCCCCCTCAGCCTTCTCTTCTCCAGACTAAAAAGACCCAAGTCCCTCAGCCTCTCCAGGGAGGGAGATGCTCCAGGCCCCTCATCATCTTTGCAGCCCTGTGCAGCCCTCTCCAGCAGTTTCCTGGAGAGGTTCAAGGCTTGATCAAGAGTAGTGGTGGAATATAGTGGGGAATAACCATTTTACTTTGGCAGAAATTGCAGAAAAGGGTGCGGGGTTCATTTTCTCCTCCATCAAGCAGTCAGCTTCTTCTCATTGTATTCAACTCACTCGTCCTTTTCCTCAGCACTCCACTTAGAAATGGAGTGAAGCCTCAGCTAACAACAGTGACAAAGATCTTGCTGGCTTCACTGCCACGAGGATTGTATCTATGCTCCTGGCAAGCCACCATGCCAGCCCTCCCACACGCCACTCCAGCTCTGTCAATGAAGTTCTGAAAAGAAGAGAAGCAGCGAGAAGGGAAGCTTGACGTGACGTGGCACGGCCTTAGAAAACACAGAATCACAGAATCACAGAATCTTCTAGGTTGGAAGGGACCTTAAAGATCATCTTGTCCAACCGTCAACCTAACTGACAAAAATAGACACCCACACAACAAACAAGGAGCATCATCACTAAACCAGACCTCCCAGCACTACATCAACCCGTCTTTTGAACACCTCCAGGGATGGGGCCTCAACCACCTCCCTGGGCAGCCCATTCCAATGTCTGATAACCCTTTCAGTGAAAAAATTTTTCCTAATACGGATAGTATTGCTGTTACAGTCTCACCCTCCCCTCATGAAAAATCTTATTCGAATGGCAGAAAAATAAGATAAGAGCTGACCTGGACAGGGTACAGGCAAAGAGTGTTGACTGCAATAAAAGAATTATCTGAAGAAGAGAGTGCTGAATGGTACTGGTTGTGTCCTCACACAATACCTGGAGGATCCTGTAATAAGTGAAGCCTCTACCACTCACCTGCTGATGGGGATGGCTCCAGCTAAACGAACTGATACTCAGAGGCTTTTGAGGTCTCCAGTGCTTGCCTCGTGCCCAGCACCCACTGTAATAGCTACTGTACAAATACAGAGCAAAACACCTTTCCTGCCAAACAGCTCATAGCAGTATGGAAATAACAATAATTTTTGCTCAGAAGCCACCACACACTAGTAGCCTCTATGTACAAAGTCTGAGGTGTTCTGAGGTTCGTAGGTGGAAAGAAAATGTATGTTGAGCACCACTAGGAAATGTTTTCTTTAATGCTTCTGAACTTGAGGGGGAAATCATTATCAATGCATTTCTCTTTTAAAATTCTGCATGAAAAGTTTCAAAACTGTGATGGGATGTATGGCATCCACAGCTTGGTACGATGGGATTGTCAGTGGTCCTTATGTGCTAGAAACCATACACGCTGAGCCATGGAAAAGTGCAGACTGACTGCTCATTTGTTGAAGGATGGAGTAAAAAGCCAAATCTTAGAACTTCAAAACAACGGGGAGGTGGGACGCTTGCATCTTTGTTCCCGAAAGCATTTTTTTAAAAAAGTCAGGCTGGTCATATTTTAGGCAGTTGCAGCGCATCTGCATTTCTCTCATCCAGCATGGGTCCTATTTACCCAATTTACTCACTCTTCAAATTCTTGCTGCAAAAAATAAAATTTATGGATGGTTGGAAAGACATCTGTTGGGCTTTATGTGAGTGTGTCTCTAACCCTTGTTCTAAATACATACATAAACACAGAGTGGTATGCACCTGCAAAAAAAGTCCATGAAAACATGTGCTGATAAAAGGACTTTAGATGGCATGAGTTGGGGATAACTGTTTTGGCCACAGGAGGGAGATTTCTCTTCCTCCCCCAGCCCCCAAACATTGCCATGTCACAGGAAAAGAGCAGGGCGGGCGAAAAATGGATGAAGCATTGGCTCCTCAGCTGGAACCATAAACCACAAACGTAATGAGGTTACTGGAAGTCAGTGTCCTAGGTTGAGAGACACAGGACTAACTTTTCTTCTAATGCTGGGGATAATTGCACTTCTAGAAGACTCTAGTGTCTGAATTTGTGAAAATATTTACTTTATAGTCAGCCAGACTCTGTGGGATTCAAGGTTAGTGTTTTTGAGCCTTGCCAGGTGCAGGGACAAGGAGGAGCAAGGCCTGGGCGTTTGACCCAGGCTGGCCAACAGGATTATTTCATACCATGAACCTCACATTCAATATAACTTAGAAAAATTTGCTGTGTAGTTGGCTCTCTCTTGATGGCAGCGGGTCCAGACAACTCCTTGCCCTGGTGCCAGACCCTGAGGCCTTCCCTTCCTCCTGAAGCCATTGCGCTGGCAGTGTCCGCCATTTGCTGTCCCTGCTGGGAGTGCAGAGCTTCCCCCTGAGAGAATGGGCTGAGTATAATTCCTGTATATCTTATATCAGTATCGGGATTAATACTGGTTCTTTAGTGTTATTGTTAACTATTTAGTTTTAGTCTATTAAATCTATTTATATTTCAACCCTTGTGTTTCCTTGTGTTCCCCGATTCCCCTTTCCGGGTGGGGAGGGGTCATCGGGTGATAGAATAATTGTCTAAACGACAATAGATTGTTATGGGTTATCTCAAACCATAACAGTCAGTCACACGTTCCTGTGCCTCCTAGCCTTCTCGCCCCACAAGGGACACAGCATGGCCTCTGCATTATCTGGGAAGACTCCTAAGGCTGGAAAAAAGTGCCACATCTACTGTATTCAAATTTGAAGGCATCCTACAGCACTGTATGACAGATTCTCCACTAACATCATCAGCCACGCACACACGCTGCTAATTGCAGAGGCTGCTAATCGGTCTGAGAAGCCAAAATGATATTAGCTTTCAACAGGATTTACATACATTCCGTCTTATTTCTGCACCAGCTAGCAATTACAATTTAAACTGTTGAACATGCAGCTTGCTGTAGGCCTAAGTAATATTTAATAGCATTAACAACACACTTTCCAATAAGCCTGCAGGCTCATTGATTCGCTAGCTTTGCCGTGCAGCACCACAGCCCATTGCTCTCATCCCAGCAGCTGCCTGAGAAGTCACATCACACCAGGCACCATCCAAGCCCAGCCCAGGCAAGAAAACTTGGTGTTGGTCCTCTAGTAGAAGGGGCATCTGTGTGTCACTGCAAGTGGACTCCTTACCCCTCACCCTTCCTGACCTTCAGAAAGCTGGGGTCCACCTTCAAAGGGATGCACCAGAGGAGGAACAACCAACAATCCTCTTGCCCAAGAAACACCCTTTTTTTCCTCCCAGTGCTGTTGTCTGGCGAGCTGAAGAGCACCAATGGCCAAACACAACCTTTGGAGGCTCCCATCCCTGCTGATGGCTCCATGGCACGCAAGCATTATAATTGCATCCAGAAGCTCAATCCAGAAGCTCATCAGAAGCTTACGGCCTCAAGTTGCGCCAGGGGAGGTTTAGATTGGATATTAGGAAAAATTTCTTCACGGAAAGGGTTATCCAGCATTGGAATAGGCTGCCCAGGGAAGTGGTTGAGGCATCATCCCTGGAGGTGTTCAAAAGACGGGTTGACATGGTCCTCAGATATATGGTTTAGTAGTATGTTTTTGTGTTTTGTGTTGTGGTTTGGTTTTGGTTTTTTTTTGTTAGAGTTGGGTTGATGGTTGGACTAGATGATCTTTAAAGTCCCTTCCAACCTAGATGATTCTATGATTCTAAGCTGATAAATTTGGGATGAAAACCCTGTCTGGATTCCATGGATGGAACACCCATACCTGCTGTCATCAAAACGAGTGGCAAAGCTTTCCTTTTCCTTGACACAACAAAAGTTGATGGGACTTAAAAGGAGGCTTAAAATTAGGCAGAAACACAAGGGCTTCTCTGAAGCAGAGGCAGAACTGGGCTGCCTGTGCAAAACGTGCAACAAAACCAAAATAGGTTTTAATGAGTATTCCTGCAATTTGTTTGTCAGTATTCCTGCCGATAAATCTTTCGCTAGCATTTTCATAGCAACTGAGCATGAAAGGTTACGTATTTGTTCACAGGGAAGCCATTAGAAGTAGATGAATCCAATGACTCTGAATGACCATTTGTTAATTCTTCTGCAGTATTCACTCTGCTCTATCAAATAGTTATTTTCATTACCAGAAGGATTTAACACAGTTGATCTGCGGTAACATCCATTATGATATCATTTGCACTTCATTTTCATTGTCTTGGCAGCAGAAAAGAGATGTTCTGCTTTTCTTTTTTCTTTATTTTAAGCATTTTATACTTTTAGATGTTATTATATAAAATATTGGAAGAGAAAGACAAGCCAACTTCAAAATAGGGCCGTCAGCATTGCTTTACCTTAGTTTTCTACCTCTGTGAGCTACTTAATTGACATAAAATAAAATCAAGTCAATTCAGCTCAAGATTAAGTAATCAATTAGGGAGACGGACGAGTAACAGGTATATACACATACTTCCAGGCAAATGTGGAGAGAGATATAAGGAAGCCCTCAATCAAAATAAATAAATAAATAGATCAATTGGAGAATTCAACATTTCCTGTAATACATGACAGAACTCAGATACCATAAGAACATTTTCCACCCAAAGATCTTGCAGGATGTTACAAAAGATGCCATTCTCCCACAGATTGGGAAACTGAGGCCCAGAGAAATGAAAGAATCCTTTTGAATTCCTCAAGCCAGTGGCAGAGATGAGGACCGTGCTCGGCTCTTGCACCTCCGAGCCCCGGGGGATGCTGAGTGAGAGCGTGAAAGAGGGAGAGGTCACAGTTACACAAATTATCTTGTCGTTACAGCTCTGGATTAGCGCCTTTTTTTGGTATGCCTATTGATATCAGAGTTAGGGATTGGCTCTGAGAGGGAGAAATGAGGAGATAAGGCTTTCCCAGGAAAAGGAGAAAGAACAAGCAAGTAGAAGATCACCAGCAGGCATTCTTTTGTCCTTCATCAGAAATTACTGGGCAGAATGAAGCAGTTCTTCAAGCTTCTGCTCCAATGCAGGGGGGCTCCAGTGTGCACAGATCATAGAATCATAGAATCATAGAATCATTCAGGTTGGAAGAGACCCTTGGGATCATCGAGTCCAACCATCTACCCTACTCTACAAAGTCCTCCCCTACACCATGTCCCTCAGCACTGCATCTAAACGGCCCTTAAACACATCCAGGGATGGGGACTCCACCCCCTCCCTGGGCAGCCTGTTCCAATGCCCGACCACTCTTTCGGTGAAAAATTCCTTCCTAATGTTCAATCTAAACCTACCCTGTTGGAGCTTGAAGCCGTTCCCTCTCGTTCTGTCACTAATTACCTGTGAGAAGAGACCAGCACCAACCTCTCTACAGTGTCCTTTCAAGTAGTTGTAGAGAGTGATGAGGTCTCCCCTCAGCCTCCTCTTCCTCATACTAAACAGCCCCAGCTCCTTCAGCCGCTCTTCATGTGATTTGTCTTCTAGGCCCTTCACTAGTTTCGTTGCCCTCAAACTAGATGCTAGATGCTAGAAGGACATTGATTTATCCAAACAGATAAGAACTCATCTGCAGAACAAGTCATCGTGGGTGCCACTCTATTGCTGGGACCCCCTGCAAGACGTGGCAATGCTCTGCTAGGACTCCACTGGCGTTAGACAGTACAACAAACAAATCCTCTGAGACCTGGCTACGCTGCTGCAGAGGATGCTGGCACCGAAAAAGAAGCCCTTAGAAACTACAGTAACCTTCATAATGGGAACAACTTTGCCACCTCCTTTTCCTCCCAAGCAGAACTGTGCTCCTTTGTGCTGTTCCCACTGCTGCTTTATGAGTAGACAGCTATGGGAGCGATTTTTGAGGGTATTTTTAGCAGTTTAAGAGCGATCGCTCGCAGAGACAAAACGCCCATGGCTGTCCTGTAACACGTTTTACTTTGTTAGGGGAGGTTTGGGCACCTCGTTGAAGGTCTGATGCCCCTCGCGCCTCCCAGCCTCACTCTGCGTGCCTGGGGACATTGATCTTACAACGCACTGACTGCAGGTTAAGTCCAACATACAGCCATAATCAGGGCCATCTTGTCACCGTAGACCTATGAAACCTCCATCCCTAACATCTACCTGATTTCTGAAAGGTCCCATGGACCAGGTAAAACCAGTATCTGGGCCTGAGCTTGGGTACTGGAGCTACCACAGCTTATAGCGGACAAGTGCCCAGCTCCCAAAGAACAAAACTACCTTTTTTGCCCCGAATGTGTGTAATGCAAAAAAGCAGATTTACATGTGGTTTTGGGCACTGCGAGCTAGATACCAGCTGAGCTCAGAATTTAAGAAAAATAAAACCCCAGGTGAATGGCTTTCTCCATGTTTCTTCTTGGCTGCTATTTAGTCGGGCTCCAAGAGCAGATGAAGCTTGTCACTTCTGTGCAAGGATGGCCTAATGAACTGATTGGCACCTTATCGCTGCTTCAAAGTCACCCCACTTTTAGGCTTGTCCAAACAGATCAAATACCAAAAACAAACATGCAGGGCAGTTTAGTGGGCTGCAGCCTACGTCAAAATCAAAGAGAGAGTTTACAGATAGTCCTTGGGTTCACCTGAAGACACAACGGGGGGGAGGAGTTAGGGAAAACAAAAGCTGATTAAAAATTTCAGCAAATTTTGAGCTGTGAGAGCATAATAATCATCTACAACAGAAGGCCAGCGGGCCCCCCCCACCTTACCTAAAACACCCCAGCAACTGCATTACATCATTAAGGAAAACTAGGTGCATTTAAGGGAGGAAAAAAAATAAAAAGTCAATTACTCACAGAAGAGGACAAGGTTGGAAATCTCTGAGAAAATGACAGGCTTGTATTTTACAGCAGCAGCCATGTAAAGCCAAGGGTTATAAGGTGTGGGTACATAAAATAAAATTATATACATTTGAGTGAATAAGGCAAGAAAGGCATCGGATTGCACCACCACCGAGCCTTGCAAATCTGTACTGGTGCCAGTAGCTATCTCAATCCCGTAGGAAGGCGGTATTATCACAGCTGTATTTACACTCAGGACTTTTTGCCTCTTCAGGATTTTTATCGCAGGCTGGTGGTGGGACTGTCCACACAGCACCAGTGTTACTGCTAAGGTCCCCAGTGTTAAACGCGTCGGGGGTGGTATTTTGCATCAAGGGGCTTGGTCTCACGAGGCAGCAGGCACCCAGGGGTGCCTTGCTTATGAGTCTAGCTCTTTCTTGGCATGAGCTGGCTCCTTATTTGTAAGGTTCTGGCTGGCCTGGTTTCCACTCCGTCCCTGTAAGACCAACAGGGACAACTTGCTTAAGCTCCCAGCCCTGATACCTCCCTGTGGTATCCTGCACAGCTACCAAAAGCACAGAAGATGTAGATACTCTACCGACATAAACCATCTCGAATCACAGAATCTGCAGGGTTGGAAGGGACCTTTGAGATCATCGAGTCCAACCATACATACACACAAAAAACCGAACCGAACACCAAACAAACAAACAAACAAACCCCCAATACAACACAAAACACCCAACCCAACAACCTCGGGCACTAGAGCATGCCCTCAAGTGTCACGTCTACACGTTTCTGAAATCCCTCCAGGGATGGTGACTCCACCACCTCCCTGGGCAGGCCCTTCCAGTGCCTGACCACCCTCTCAGCAAAGTCATTCTTCCCAAGATCTCATCTAAACCTCCCCTGCCCCAACTTCAGACCATTTCCTCTGCTCCTCTCATGATTCCCTTGGGAGAAGAGGCGAAGAGACCAACCCCCACCTCTCTACGCCCTCCTTTCAGGGAGCTGTAGAGGGCAAGGAGGTCTCCCCTCAGCCTCCTTTTCTCCAAACTCAACAGGCCCAGATGCATACTCCAGAGCCAGTTTGAACCTGGGCTAAAGAACATGCCTGTACAGTGCAAACGTGTCATAAATAACGAAGCAGAGCTTCAAAACCCCTGAGCTGCTACTAACTTCAGTAGTGATGGCTTTTGCTTGCTCAGAAGTTTTTTAAAACCAGAGGTGTCTATCCTGCAGGCACCCACTGGCGAAACATCTGCTAGGCCTTTTAGGAAAGTTATGCATTAATCCTTGAACTGTCCTCAAATCCAGCTAGTGAAATTCCAGTCTGACCCCGTTCCAGTACAAAAACGACAGGATGTAATGGGAACAGGTTTAGTCACTAAATCTTCCTTTGGGGAAAAGGGAGGGGTGGAAGACAGTATTACTGAAAGTATCAATAAGTGCTCAAAGCTGTACTCAAGTTGCTTTTAATAAAGTGAGTTAGTAAAATTTATATGCGAGTAAATTAGCAGCAAATATGTACTGTGTATACCAAATGTAATATTGTGAGATTCTATAGTTACCTGCTTTTTTCTATGGACAAAGTAGACACCAACTTGGAGCCCCTGTGCTTAGACTCAGGTCATTTGGGTGAGGCACAGAAAAGACTCTATAAGATTTATTAATAAACAGACATTATTTGAGGTGCTGTACTATCAAACACATACCCTCTCCGGACCCTGTGCTCGCAGTCTGGCAAGGATTTCTTTCTAACAATACCTCTGGGTGTACTGCAACGTACAGAAGATTCATAGAAACTCTGGCGTGTGCTACAGGACAGGAGGTCAACCCATTTGGCATAGGATGAAAAGATTCTTCATCCCAGGTCAGTGGAAATCCACCTAGTGACTTTAATGGGCTCTGGAGAAGGCCTCATGTAGACTGCCAGATGTACAGGTCAGACTTGCATCTAAGCAGGTCTTCCACCCTGCACAAAATAACTCTTCTGAAAAAAATCCCACAGTTGTTTAAAAGCCACAGACTGGAAAAGCTGACTCTCGTTTGCCTAATGTTAGAGACTGTAATCCTAGGGACTAATTCATACATCAAAAATTAAGACAGGCACCGATTTGTTTTTAAAAGCGCAGTGTAGAATACACACTAAAATACTCTGAATGGTGGTAATTTATACACAGAGGTAATGATTGGGTTTAAGTGATGAGTGCTAAAGAAAGCCATGGCAAAAAGCCTCCCTGAATTAATGCTCATGGGGGAAAAAAAAAATCACAGAATCACAGAATCACAGAATCTTCTAGGTTGGAAGGGACCTTAAAGATCATCTTGTCCAACCGTCAACCCAACTGACAAAAATAGACACCCACACAACAAACAAGGAGCATCATCACTAAACCAGACCTCCCAGCACTACATCAACCCGGCTTTTGAACACCTCCAGGGATGGGGCCTCAACCACCTCCCTGGGCAGCCCATTCCAATGCCTGAGAACCCTTTCAGGGAAAAAATTTTTCCTAATATCCAGCCTGAACCTCCCCTGGGGCAACTTGAGGCCATTTCCTCTCGTCCTGTCGCCTGTGACTTGGGAGAAGAGACCGACCCCCACCTCTCTACACCCTCCTTTCAGGGAGTTGGAGAGAGCAATAAGGTGTCCCCTCAGCCTCCTCTTCTCCAGGCTGAACACCCCCAGCTCCCTCAGCCTCTCCTCAGGAGACTTGTTCTCCAGACCCCTCATCATCTTTGTCGCCCTTCTCTGGACCCGCTCCCGCACCTCAATGTCTTTTTTATGGTAGGTAATATAATTATTCACATTATTTTGGATACCTTCATCTGGTATTTACTGCAAAATTACTGTAACATTTTGTACCCAGCGTGTGTAACAGGATGTACAGCAAGTTTGGCTTGGAAAAGAAGAGAGCTCCCTTTCTGAGAAAGCCATCCTGGGTCATCTGCCTTCCCGAGCTGTAAACCTTCCTGACTGTCTGTCGATGTAGACGCTGAACTGCTCCAGCAAGGTGACTGCATTCAGGGCTGACTGTGAGCCTCATGAAAGCACAGAAACCCATCAAGGGAATCCAGGGCTGCCTTTCACTTGGCAGCAGCTCAGTTACTTGGTCATCATCTGACCGGGCACCTGTCTCATACCCGCTCCCTTTTTTCTTTTTTTTTTTTCTTTTTTTTTTTTTTTTTTTTGCACAAAAAGCAACTCTCTGTCTTCATCTGTGAAATCTGAGGAAGTTTCCCCTGCGTACCCAGCCTGCTGCTAAATGCCTGTGACATCTGCCTGTGACCTCTGGTGAGGCTGTACGTGCTACAGCAGCCGCGGTGGTGCCACGAGACGGCAGTGTTTCGGAAGCCTTTTAGCTCTGTTTGGACAGGCAGCCCTTAACAGTTTTCGGGGATACACGCTGTGTTATGTTAAAGCCCAAGGAATAATTCACTGCTACAGAAAGAAGACCTCTAGAGAACTAGAAAAGGGGAGGGGAGGAGAAAAAAAAAACAAAAAAAACCAAAAAAGACAGGCAGCGCAATTTTCTGTTATTTAAATTGGATCGTTCAAGAAAAATTGTGTGTCATCTGCCTCACATTTCTCACCGTAATGGTGACTTAATTTTCATTCCTTTCTTTTGCAGCGCTGGCGTCAGCGGGCTCCGCCTGAAGCCATGTTATATTGAGAGCGTGTCTGAGATGATTGGAGCTGCTGCTCCCTCCAGATAACATTGTCAGAGCTGAACATGTTCATCCCTGAAGGTGAAAACGACAAAGCTTTTTGTAACAGCATATTTTTACAACTGTTAGCGATCCCGAGCAATTTAGAGAACACGATTTAGAAGCCCTGCCTTTCATCAGGAGGGTAAGGTGCAGGGAATTGAGCTATGCCAGCCCATCACAGAATCACAGAATCACAGAATCTTAGTGGTTGGAAGGGACCTCTGAGATCATCGAGTCCAACCACACAAAAAAAAAACAACCAAAAAAAACCACAAAAAAACCCCCCCAAAAAACCCCAAAAAACCCCACCACACCAAACGCCCACCAAAAACACCGCACCCACCAACTAAACCCCACACTCAACACCTCGCCATAAACCAATAACCTTGGGCACTAGAGCATGCCCTGAAGAGCCATGGCTATATGTTTCTTAAATCCCTCCAGGGATGGTGACTCCACCACCTCCCTGGGCAGGCCCTTCCAGGGCCTGACCACCCTCTCAGGAAAGTCATTCTTCCCAAGATCTCATCTAAACCTCCCCTGCCCCAACTTCAGACCGTTTCCTCTGGTCTTGTCGTTCGTCCTTTGGGAGAAGAGGCCAACACCTGCCTCTCTACACCCTCCTTTCAGGTAGTTGTAGAGGGCAAGGAGGTCTCCCCTCAGCCTCCTCTTCTCCAAACTCAACATGCCCAGTTCCCTCAGCCTCTCCTCATGGGACTTGTTCTCCAGGCCCCTCCCCAGCTTGGTGGCTCTCCTCTGGACATGCTCCAGCACTTCAATGTCCTTCTTGTGGTGAGGGGCCCAGAACTGAACCCAGCCCTCGAGGGGAGGCCTCACCAGTGCCCAGTCCAGAGGCACCATCACTGCCCTGCTCCTGCTGGCCACGCTGTTCTTGATACGAGCCAGGATGCCATTGGCCTTCTTGGCCACCTGGGCACACTGCTGGCTCATGTTAAGCCTGCTGTCCACCAACACCCCCAGGTCCTTTTCTTCCGGGCAGCTTTCCAGCCACTCTGCCCCAAGTCTGTAGCGTTGCCGGGGATCACCTTGGCATCGGGGCTTTGCCGCCGCACAGCTGGGGTGCAGAGAGGGGATCTACTTGCCTCTTGAATTTTGGAGATTTTTTCCCTGCCCTCCTCTCCAGCCAGGAAGCCCAGCTACACCCCACCGGCCAGGGTGATGGTGACAGTAGGGCTGTGCCTGAAATCCAAGCGCCCAAAAGCTTGTCCATTTCAATCAGTGGCACAGTGTATGAAAGGAAAAAAAAAAAAATATGTCCAAACAAGTCCTGATTGCAACCCCTTTTCTAGCTATTTATCAGTAAAAGATTTTATTTGAAAATTTTTTTTGACCTCGCATTTTGGATTAAAAAAGATATTCCAGATAGCCCCTAGGTGGGATTTTACGCGGTTCTGGGAATCTCATCCCACCGTTGGGTTTCAATGCTGATGACAGTCACCTTACCTGCTCTGCTTTTCTTCAGCTGGGCCCAATTTTTCTTCTCTGGAAAGGGGTAAAACCAGAATATGCTGTCTCTTCTGCCTGGAGAAGAGGAGGCTGCGGGGAGATCTTATAATGGCCTTCCAGCACCTAAAGGGGCCTACAGGAGAGATGGGGAGGGACTCTTGCTCTGGAGGTGGAGTGATAGGACAAGGGGTAATGGTTTTAAACTCAAAGAGGGGAGATTTAGACTAGATACTAGGAAGAAATTCTTTGCTGTGAGGGTGGTGAGACACTGGCCCAGGTTGCCCAGAGAAGCTGTGGCTGCCCCATCCCTGGAGGGGTTCAAGGCCAGGCTGGATGGGGCTTGGAGCAACCTGGTCTGGTGGGAGGTGTCCCTGCCCAGGGCAGGGGGGTTGGGACTCGATGATCTTTGAGGTCCTTTCCAACCCAAACCATTCTATGATTCTATGATCCAGTTACCCTAGAGAAAAGGGCTTGAGATGTCCAAGTTCAAAAGGATCCTAACGGGTCTGAAGCTGAAACACACTAAACAGCACCACTAACAACAACTCCTGAAAAAGGCCAGGCTCTTAAATGCAAGGGGACTGAAGCAATACCCTCTGAAGCCCACGGACAGATTAATAGATCTGTAGCTGTAGCTTCTAAGGGTCCAATCTTTATTGTTGCTGATGTGTGAGCCAACAGCAACACAGTCTGACTTTCAGCTTCCAAGGAGACCGTGCACGACTGACAGTTAGGAAAACCATCGACTGCTTGTAGCTAAACACCTCTGAATCAAAATCGCTGGGATAGGGGAGCCATAAAATGCCATAGCACTATTTTTAAAGTTGCTTTTCAGAATTCCACCTGAACTGCTAAACACGTAGGATTTTACCTTTCCCGTCTGTGTAGTAGAGTTACAAAATCTATAGGTTTTTTGTTTTCAGCTTCCAATAAAACGAGCATCTTTCCTTGTGTCAGGTCAGCTAATTGATATACTGTTATCAATGAGCTTCAAAAATGCCCTTTCATCATCACGGGGATGGGGAGTTCACCGTGAAAAAATAAGTATAAACAGCATAATCAAAGCTCTTACTTCCTACCTGCCTTTCCATCAAGCCCTTTTCCATTCGAGGGCTTTAGATTCTTTCCAGCATTACCAAACTTTTCCATTTATGCTTGAATTGTTTGGTAAAATGCATGACGTACATATTAAACTCATAGCAAACACAGAGCATGTATATTCAATAACTATAAAACAGACCCTTTTCTGCATATGAGCTCATTGCTTATGCTTGTCTGGTATATTAAAACATGCATTTCTGGGAAGCTGCAATAAAATAAAGTTTAGTAAAACATACTTCATCACAGCGATAAAGAAATAAAGTTGCGTCTGGACTGAAAGGCCATTCTAAGTAGTAACGGAGACGATTATATCTTGCCTGGTGGAACAGCCAGGGAACTTTAAGCACAATGTTTACCTTGAATATTTGCTTAGCATTTAAGAAAAACTAGGTCCAAATCCTTTTTGCAAGACAAGAACCCTTTTGGCAGAAGTATTTCTTGCTTTCTGCCTCTTCTGCCCCTCCCCATAAAGCAAAATGCAAGCACCCTTGTAGCTGTATAGCCTTTTTGGAGTGGTGCCCATAAGGTCTTGCCCAATTGAAATGTTCATCCTCATCCATTACTGTTTATCATACCTTCATATATATGTAAAACTGTCTTTCCTAAGACCCTGCCTTCCCCCTAACCCCACCAGAGACACAGACAAATCACACAAACACGCTAGCACATTTTTAAATAGCACAGGGTGAAGTCTAACTGACTGGTAAATATATGTATCATTATATATCACTATATATATCACTACTATTTTTATAGATATATATAAAAATATATATATCACTATATCACTAGAATCGTAGAATCGTTCAGGTTGGAAGAGACCCTTGGGATCATCGAGTCCAACCATCTACCCTACTACCCAACCACCTACCCATCTACCCTACTCTACATATCCCCTACAGCTCCTCCCCTACACCATATCCCTCAGTACCGCATCTAAATATATATATATTTATATATATATTGCTCATCCCTATAATGCTCATCCCTGACCACGGGGGGTTTATGTCATTGTCACCGTGCTGGTGTTTGCACTCTGGATTTGCTCCACGTTTCCAACGGGGGTGTGGAGTCAGGTCTTGATCCTCCTCCCATGACATCTCCTTGCCCAAGTGCCCTGCCGTTACTACCTAGCGCTGCACAATCACCTGCTGATCCTCAAATCAGATGGGCATTTCATAAAGAAAGAATAGATTTAACTCTCATGCTGCATGCAGTCCATTTCTATTACTTCTAAGGTCTGTCCCAAGATAGAATGGCTGTTTCTTCCTATAGTATCCCTTCAAGACCACCTTGATTCTTTGGAGAAGCCACTACGTGTGGCGCTCTGAGCCCAATGTTGACCCTACACAAAAGCAGATAGTTCAGCTCACTAACACACACGCTGGCATTCCTTCCTTCTCATAGAAGATATGTGTTACTTTTTGGTACCTCAAATGAAATTTACCTCTAATTTGCCCCTCTTCAGTCTGTTCCTCATGTTCTTCTCTTTGGAAATCCGGTGCTTGGCAGCGTGGTCTGTCACCATTTCAGCATCAGGCTGAGATCTACACTTCACAGCTGCCCGCTGCTGGTTTGTTCTGTGGGTCTCATTTCTGGATAGATACGAGCACTTTCTGGAAAGAGATAAGCAGAGATACCATCAGGCAGCTAACCTCATTAAGCATTTAAGTTATTTGGCTTAAATGAGCTGACATTGGTGGTGGAAAGATAAAAATACTAGGAAGATGAGCGTGATAGCAAACTGGCTTCATGCAGCTTGGGCAATTTAATTTTTTCTCCAGTTGAAGAAGTGACAAAGCTGCAGTGTTCCTCTCTTAAGCCTTTCCACATTGCTGTTATAAGGTAGCATCACATTCTTACTGCTTATTGCTTATTGCACTTTCTGAAGTTTAACTGTGCCTCTGCAGTTAGCTCCCAAAAAAAACCTTCAAAGCTTCAAGTGCTTATTTGTGGCTTTGTGGTTTATTTGTACATGAACATAGGAAATCCCCAGCTAGAAATCTGATTAATTGCTTTAAATGTTTATAGATACCAGTAAACTGAAAAACAAAGCAAGATACATCTATCAATAAAAGTGCCTTTTTTTCCTACTTTCATAATGATAATTTTAAAAACTTTTTTTTTTTTTTGTCTGAATGTACTTGAAGTTGTAATTTATGCAAAATCCTACCAAAAAAAAAAAAAAAAAAAAAAAAAAGAAGAGCCCAAAAGAAAATATCTTTTAAGATAACTTCAAACAAAAATGCTGTTCCTGGACCTGGTGCACATCGCACTTTTGTTAGGCTTTTAAATTGCCATGTAAGTAGGATGTCTAGGCACCAGGTTAAAGCCACATGTAAATTCACTAAAAGAAAGAGAAGAAAAGTAAAAATTAACAGCAAGCAAGGAGAGCCTTTGGTGTTAGCTCAGGCCAAAATGCAAGCAAAGCAAACTTGCTTCTATACCCGCAGTACCAGAGTATGCAACCCTGGGGCTGGACCTCCGCGCAGCACGGAGCATCTCTACAGCCAAAAAACCTCCCAGCAGCACAAATACATGCAGATAAGTTGGAAGTTTATTCCTTTGGACATTTCTTTTGGAAATGAGGTGTGTTTGGGGTTCTTTGGGACTAAGAGAGGCAGACGAATGGCCTCTGAGGTAACTGCTTGAATCCAGTTCTGGATTTTTTTTTTTGTTGTTTTAGATTATTCATGTGATCCACTGGAAAACTTTATGAAATTGTCATTCCCATCCTGGTTTTGAAAGTTGTCCTTCACCACGGCTTTGGAAGAGCATCCCCTCGATATCAACACCGGGTTTACAGGGTTCTTTGCAATTAATACATCATCCAAGCGAGCGACACCGTAAAGCACAATATGGCATCTTCCATCATCCCCCTCCTGCAGAAAGATGGCTCTTGGTGTAGATGGAGAGATGCAGCCCCAAGCAGAGTGCAAACATGAGGAACCTCTAGAGTACACTTGCCATGGGACACTAATGTGACATTTTAGAATAATAAGCAAATTTTGATCTTCATATCTTAAATACTGAAAATTATGATCTATTTCCCCCCCACCCCCCCCCCCCCCCGCCAAAAAAAGGTCTCTTTCTTCAAGGAGGAAGATGAGAAGGGAAATATTTTAATATAGCTTCAGGTGGAAAGGTTTTATTCCCAGCACTGCTATCGAGAACAAATGCTTCATTTCATGTTTCCTTCAGCATTTTCTGGATATCATAAATGTCATTGCCTGTTTCTACCATTCGGAAATTGTAAAGTTGGATTGTCAACTATTTGTGCTTACTTTTTTCTCCCCCTCCAACAGAAGATTTTTCGGCTTGCTTTCAATATTTACAGTTAAGCTGGTGCCTTCCTGCCACCACCGAGCAGAAATGATGAGTGCCTGACAGCATGGCCACCCCACTGCTAATGAAGACTGCTTTCATTGGGTAGCCGTTCAGAGCAACATATTTTATAATTATTAATGCATTAGCTTTCCAACAAAGGATAGTCTTCTTTCTGCTTTCAGAGTACACACAGCACTAATGCTATCACCATAATAGTTAAAACATTACCCTGGCCTGCCAGAATCACTTGCTCACAAGCTGCAACGCTGAATTGAGACGTTCCTTCTATTCCCACATACTTTACAGGCTATTTATGTTTAATTTAGCTTTGGGTTCATAAACCATAACCACACCAACACTACCCCTTCCTCTCCTCCCTCCTCCTCACACTTCCGTGTGCGTGAACCTCAATTACCCTACCCTAACCACAGCTGGGCTTTGAGCATCTTTTGTGCTACAGGGCAGGAGAGCAGCTGTCTCTTTCAGGCACCTCCTGGTGCATGAAGGGCCTGGAAGACAAACCATATGAAGAACGGTTGAAGGAGCTGGGACTGTTTAGTATGAGGAAGAGGAGGCTGAGGGGAGACCTCATCACTCTCTACAACTACTTGAAAGGACATTGTACAGAGGTTGGTGCTGGTCTCTTCTCACAGGTAATTAACGCCGGAACGAGAGGGAACGGCTTCAAGCTCCAACAGGGGAGGTTTAGACTGAACATTAGGAAGGAATTTTTCACCGAAAGAGTGGTCGGGCATTGGAACAGGCTGCCCAGGGAGGGGGTTGAGTCACCATCCCTGGCTGTGTTTAAGGGCCGTTTAGATGCAGTGCTGAGGGACATGGGGTAGGGGAGGACTTTGTAGAGTAGGGGAGATGGTTGGACTCGATGATCCCAAGGGTCTCTTCCAACCTGAATGATTCTATGATTCTATGAGATCTCACAGAAACATGACCAAAGTTAGGGTATCCCTGTTGTTAAGCCTGCTAAATATTGCTCTGTTATTCCATTTTATGATCAAAGCGACCACAGCCTCGGGTGCAGTGATTGTGCCTCTTTCTATGGCCTCGGGCAGTTGATTCATACAGCCTAAATACAGCAAGAAAATCACAATTGTATCATGCCTTTCGTTTGGGAAAGGAAATACGGTGGAGGTGCCAAGCACTGAGGTAAGACAGCGTGGTGAAGCGGAGCACAGGACATCTGAGCACGACTTCCACAACTACATTTCCCTCGATAATGCTTGGCGGGTTGGTCAGTGTGATGCCAAGGGGCCAGCACCCGTCCGTTCACTGGCACTTGCCTAGTTTCTGTGTTTAGACTAAAAGCCTCAGATACTCTCTGTGCATATATGGAGCCCCTACTACAAAAGAGGCTTTGATCCTCTGATCCAAATGAGACTCTGATCTTGCTCGGGGCTCATAGGTGCAAATGCTGGAGAAATAATAACAGATGGAATATCACAGTGATATATTAGTTACCATATAGAACCATATAGAGCTAATAGGGGAACATTTCTGGGCAAAGATCTCATAAATAAACCAAATGCGAATGCATAAATAAGTAGAATGCAAACACATAGGGCCATTATAAGGGCAGACGTGTGAAACTTTTTTTTGTCTGTATGTTAAGCAGTCCTTGACGTCTCTTTTAAAATTTATATATTTGCACTGGCAAAAGAACAATCCTTTCTACCTAAACTACAGAGAGAAACCAAAAACGTGCTGGATACTTTTACCATTCAGATCTATTTTGTCTTTCTTTTCAAGTATAATCAAATTCCTTCCCATGCTTACCTGCCCATTACATTTCTGAGGAACTATGTACTGGGGTCTGAGGAAGGTATTTGAAATCATGTGCACGCACAGAAGGTAAAAAACCAAAACCAAGTAATGTCTTCCTGGAAGGAGGCATTAAAAAATCTTACTGGAAAAAAAATATATGAGATCAGGCAAATCTTGATGCCTACAGAGATTCTGGGCTTTCTTATGCTCGTCTATTTTTTCTCACTATTTGTTTCATATCAGATCAAGGGACGTTATTTTAAAGGTCAGTTGGAGAAGCAGAAGCACGTAGTGCCCACCGCAGAAGTAGTATGGACTGACCAGACACTGTTGGTTTCTGTGCCAAATTGGTGCAGGGTAAGAGATGAGGACAGAAGGCCTACAACAAAAGTACCAGTATAAAGGATCCAACTCACTTCAAGTAACATCGAATCATAGAAAGGCCTAGGTTGGAAGGGACCTTTAAGATCATCTAGTCCAACCGTCAACCTAACTGATAAAAAAAAAACAAAAGAAAACCATAAAAAAAAAACCCCCACATCACTAAACCATGTCTCTAAGCACTATATCAACCTGTCTTTTGAAAACCTCCACGGATGGTGCCTCAACCACTTCCCTGGGCAGCCTATTTTTCCTAATCTCCAACCTGAACCTCCCCTGGCGCAACTGGAGGCCATTTCCTCTTGTCCCATCACCTGGGACTTGAGAGCAGAGACCGACCCCCCCGGCTACACCCTCCTTTCAGGGAGTTGGAGAGTGAGGTCTCCCCTCAGCCTCCTCTTCTCCAGGCTGAACACCTCCAGCTCCCTCAGCTGCTTCTCATAAGACTTGTTCTCCAGACCCCTCACCAGCTCCGTTGCCCTTCTCTGGACCCGCTCCAGCGCCTCAATGTCTTTTTTGTGGGAAGGGGCCCAAAACTGGACACAGCCCTCGAGGTCGGGCCTCACCAGTGCCCAGTACAGGGGGACAATCACCTCTTGGGTCCTACTCAACACACTGCTCCTGACCCAGGCCAGGATGCTGTTGGCCTTCTTGGCCACCTGGGCACACTGCTGGCTCCTGTTCAGCCGGTGTCCACCAACACCCCCAGGTCCTTTTCTGCCAGGCAGCTCCAGCCACTCTGCCCCCAGCCTGGAGCGCTGCAGGGGGTTGGTGGGACCCAAGGGCAGGACCCGGCACTTGGCCTTGTTGAACCTCATCCCATTGGCCTCGGCCCATCCATCCAGCCTGTCCAGGTCCCTCTATGAAGCCTTCCTACCCTCAAGCAGGTCAACACTCCCAGCCGACTTGGTGACATCTGCGAACTTACTGAGGGTGCACTCGAGTGCACAAACTCAATCTATCTTAAGAGGAGAGAGAGATCAGAGAAACCCAGGCCTCTCAACTCCTGTTCCCTCACCCTCCCTCTATCCTTGGTTTGGGGTGATCACCTCAGCCACAGCTCTCCTGAAGCTCGCTGGCTGAGATCTTGCCCTCAAAGCAAAGAACTCGTTGCTAAGAGCCTGGCCCCTCTGCAGCATTGCAGCCCAGGGAGATGTTTATCCCAAGAGGACTCAGTCCCCAGCAGTGGTGGCACCTGGGGCTGTTGAGCTCCCCCGTGCAGCAAAGCCCCTCAGGCACGCCATATCCACCACCCTGCTCCTGCTCCCCGCTCATAAATTAATGATTTTAAGCTCCCTCCCGCTCAGCCATAGATCAACCAGGTAAGCAGCAGGGCAAACACGAATGTTAAAGAATTCTTCCAAAACCAACAAATATTCATAGGCATATAAACATAGGGGGTAGTGCTATCATGGGTTTAACTAATGAACATCTCGTAATGCAGGGTTTTTCCTGATATTCTGAAGCAAAAAGCTCCTTCGATTAACTGCACAGTATATTTTATAATTTTTTTTAAAAGACAATTTCCTTTAAACTCTGTAGCATATCTGGCAGGCTACTATTAATGGCTATTTTCAACCCTGGCAAAGAATTTCCATTATAACTGTGTGTTCTCTATTGCTTATAATTTTCCTTAACTTTCACCTCTCAAACTGACATTTTCCAAGCTTGAAGTTCTGCCCAAAAAGAGAATTTTTTTGGAAAGCTGAAGAAACTTTCCCTTCAGTTCAGCAGCGCGGTTTTAACAAGGGTCCCTCACACAAGCCCGGTAAAACTTGCCTCACTGGAACAAAAACCAACACACATTTTGGTGCCTATTGCTGCAATCATGATGTAGAGACGGGACAAAAGCATTATTCAAGCTTAAGTGAGACTGCTGGACCCAGCAGGGTAAATTCTTCCATAGCCTAAGCTCTTGCAACATCCCCGAAGCCAACGGGATTTCACCGCTTGACACCCAGGCTGAGTGAAGCCTGCTCTCTTCTTGTGAGCAAGATTTTTTCTCATTGCTCTCCATGTCATTTAAAGATTTGGGTTTTTTGTAGCTGGCAGTCTCTCCTTCCATGCATTCAATCACAGAATCATAGAATGGTTAGAGTTGGAAGGGACCTTAAAGATCATTGAGTTCCAACCCCCCTGCCCTGGGCAGGGACACCTCCCACCAGACCAGGTTGCTCCAAGCCCCATCCAGCCTGGCCTTGAACACTTCCAGGGATGGGGCAGCCACAGCTTCTCTGGGCAACCTGTCCCAGTGCCTGACCACCCTCTCAGCAAAGTCATTCTTCCTCAGATCTCATCTAAACCTCCCCTGCCCCAACTTCAGACCATTTCCTCTGCTCCTCTCATGATTCCCTTGGGAGAAGAGGCCAACCCCCACCTCTCTCCACCCTCCTGTCAGGGAGCTGAGAGGGCAAGGAGGTCTCCCCTCAGCCTCCTCTTCTCCAAACTCAACATGCCCACTTCCCTCAGCCTCTCCTCGCAGGACTTGTTCTCCAGACCCCTCCCCAGCTTGGTGGCTCTCCTCTGGACACTCTCCAGCCCCTCAATGTCCTTCTTGTGGTGAGGGGCCCAGAACTGAACCCAGCACTCGAGGGGAGGCCTCACCAGTGCCCAGTCCAGAGGCACCATCACTGCCCTGCTCCTGCTGGCCATGCTGGTCCTGACACAGGCCAGGATGCTGTTGGCCTTCTTGGCCACCTGGGCACACTTCTGGCTCACGTTAAGCCAGCTGTCCACCAACAGACCCCTAGGTTTGTCCAACCAAACCCCTAGGTTCTTTTCCACCAAGCTCTCCAGCCACTCTTCCCTGAGCCTGGGTTAGCCCTTCCTCCCTCATGGGCCTCTGTCCTCTTTGCTGGGATTCCCATGCCAAGGCTTCTGGTCAGAGGCAGCCTGCAGAAAGAGCCATAAAAGGTCCATGTGCCTCGAGGGGTTCTGCTTCTGGAGGTCTCAATGTTCCTGAAACACCATGTCCATGGAGAGAGGGTTACATGTCCTCCACTAGCTCTGGTGGCCAGCCATTCTCCCCCACCCCCTGGTCTACCCTACACCCCCAAAATGAGACATCTCAGACATCCCTTCAAAGATAGTCAAAAGCAGATTGATAGAAATACCCAAAAGAGGTAAGAGGACAAATTTTCCTGTCTCTGAACAGGACTCCTGACCTTAAATTCCTGAGCAGATTTTCTCTTTTTAATTTTTTTTTTTGGTAAAAAGTTCTCCCCTGGTAGTACCTGTTCAAGTGAAAATCACTACCTTGATGTGTTTAGAGGAATGGACTCTCTACGGCTATTAATTATCCACTTTTTAAACACAGGCCTTCACCCAAACGTGTGTTTGCCCTCTTGGAAAAGTGTGCCTTTTTCACACCTCTCATTGTAAACCAGGCGGCAACTCTGGGCTGACGACAGAATGGTGAAAACCACCTGCTCTTATTCGATGATATCTATCACTACAACACCCCTTTCTAACAACCCTGCTGGGCAAACAGAAAATAAGGATCCTATGGATGTAGAATTTAGTGGAATAAAAAAAAAAAAACAAACAACAAACAAACCACCAAAAACTAAACACAAAGAAACCCACCACCCTACAAATGTCAAGATTAATAAAAACGATTACTCCCACTTTTCTAGGAAATTCAACCCACGTTGGCAAACAAAATCCCTCTTTGTCACAGAGAGAAAACAGCTCCCTGAGTTATGCATATGGGACACTGATCCCACTTGACACTTGAGAAGAAACTAAGCAATTACTGACACTGAGTTTATCGCCCAGTTTTCTGCTTCGAACCGTCCCCAGTTTGAGGTGAAGAGCAGGAGGAACACTGCTAAAAATAATTCCCTAGCTCATCCTGGACCTAGTCAATTTACTTACAGATGTAATCGTGAAGAATCAAGTATTTCCCCGTACTAAAGGCCTGATTCTCACTTCAAAGTATCAAGAAGAATTCAATGTAAACAGCAGGAGTTGACTCCAAATTAGAATATTTATGCCTGTTCTTTCTCCTTTTCCATGAAGAACATTGGTGGTTTTGCTCTCAGAAAGGTGTGAGATTCCATAACTAGGAATAAAAAAACTCCTGTGACCAATGTGTCCTTATCACACATCTCCTGGAACTGCTGCTGAGGTCTCTGCTGCTCCCAGGAGCAGGCAATACCTTCAGAGTGGCAGAAGGGCTCAGCAGCCACCAGGTGACATGAGAAGATAATTGCAGCAATTGGGAAAGTTGAGAGAGACAAGGAAATAACTCCATCACGCTTGAGGGCTTGGGGTTTTTTTTCTGAAAGATGCCAACAGGACATGGGAAGTGATTCTGCCCCTCTACTCTGCGTTCGTGAGACCCCACCTGGAGTCCAGTGTCCAGCTCTGGAGTCCTCAACAAAGGAAGGACATGGACCTGTTGGAACGGGTCCAGAGGAGGGCCACGAAGATGCTCAGAGGGCTGGAGCACCTCTGCTGTGAGGACAGGCTGAGAGAGTTGGGGTTGTTCAGCCTGGAGAAGAGAAGGCTCCAGGGAGACCTTAGAGCCCCTTCCAATATCTGAAGGGGCTACAGGAGAGCTGGGGAGGGACTCTTTGTCAGGGAGTGCAGTGACAGGACAAGGGGAAGTGGTTTTAAATTGGAAGAGGGGAGATTTAGATGAGATACCAGAAAGAAATTCTTTGCTGTGAGGGTGGTGAGGCACTGGAACAGGTTGCCCAGAGAAGCTGTGGCTGCCCCATCCCTGGAGGGGTTCAAGGCCAGGCTGGATGGGGCTTGGAGCAACCTGGTCTGGTGGGAGGTGTCCCTGCCCAGGGCAGGGGGGTTGGAACTCAATGATCTTTAAGGTCCCTTCCAACTCTAACCATTCTATGATTCTATGAGGGGTACATAGGTGTTGTCCTTACACTTTAGATACTGGCACTGCTGGTCATTCCTTGGTCATCTTTGGTCATTCTTCCACATCAGCTGCACATGCATATCCCTCCTGATATCATGGCTCCACAGCAGAAATCTTCCATCAACTGAGATATTTTTTTTTTCTTTTCATTTGTTTGCCTTAATAATTTTCATGCTGGCGTTCAAGGTACCGATTTGGGTCAAACGAGTTACATCTGTGGATCCTAGAAAGCAAATGCACAATGCAGACCTGAACAGACTGGAACTGTTCAGCCTGGAAAAAAACAATGAATGAGTCATATGGCAAGGCTGACAAATATATGACAAAATAGTCTGCAGAAGGTGTCTAGGAATCAACCATCTCTTCCTATATAAGAACTTAGTACTGAAAAATGAAGATAGAATTCAAGTTCAAATGAGATCTAGAGAAATTCAGTAAGCTGGAAACATGAGGAACTCCTGGACAAGGGACAATATGGATGCAAGAACCCTGCATAAGATCTGGAATAACTGGAAGTTAGTCAACAGACAAACAAGTGGGGGTTCTGTGAACTCTCTTTACTGGGCAAAGGATGTGAGACTACTGAAGGGTGCTATCACACCTATGCTTGCCCCTTTTATTTATTTCAACTTTTCAATGGTGCCTGCTTGTGGCGTATGGTTATGGCTTCCCAGCTTAAATTCACCTTTGGCACACGACATATCTTTAAATACACATGGAAACAAGAATGGAACCAAAGCTGCCTTCTGTAGCAGAGTTGCATAAGGAAAAGTACAGACCATTTGTGTTTCTAGAGTAGAAACCAGCTCCAATGAGATGAAGGTTGGCATCAACTGACTGTGTTCCTCTGATTCAAACAGCCTGTGGTCAGTAAAAGGTGAGCTCACTGCGCAGATGTAATATTCATTCCTGACTGAAACGTGTCTCTACGTCTAGCTCCACTTAGCCCTCTTCCCAGACAGAGAGGTTCTGCAGGTTTTTTTTCCCCCCACCACCCTCTTGTACATGTTGTGAAACGGACATCCGAAATATTGCATCACCCCTGCTGTGCCAGCATTGTTCCTTTGGACAAGAGCCACCCTATACTTTCTAGTGCTGGGGATAAGGGCCTCAGACCTGCAAATTCCTGATTGTTAACTCTGTGACTGTACTACAGACCTCTCCTTCTCAAAATAAAGACCCAAACTTACAGAAGTATAAGGAGAACACATACAATCCTTTTGTATACAAGGACATCCTTGTATACAAGGACATCCTTTTTTTTTTTCCCCTTCTTTTTTCTTTCTTTCTTTCCCTGTCCCCCCCTCAACAGTGGAAGAAACAGAATTGCCAAGGCTTTCCCCTCTTCCCTTGCCAGCCTTTCAGAAGCAGGCTGTAGGGATCATTAACTTGGGAGGAACTCATACAGATGCTTTGCTTAAGCAGGTTCCCTTGATCCTGAACCTGGGAACATTTGAGTTAATGGGGAGTAGTTAACACTTAGGCCTGATGAAGTGCAAGCTTGTGCAATCTCTGAGACCCTTAGACCAAGGTGGAATAATGTATGGCCTCAGCCTGCTCAGATTTCGTCAATGGAAGGAAAGAAGTCTATTACAACCACAGTAACAGGAACAAAAGTTTAATCAGTTTTTCATTGGCTGCAGAATATCCCCTTGGTTTAGCTTGGTACTTAGTTTCACCAGTTCACCCTCAGCTGGAACACCTAGAGCAGGGGCTATGTGTTTGGGTAACAGCATGAGGAGCACTTCACCAAGTAGATTGACGCCCTCTTCCTGAAGCTAACACTGACTTAAAACAACTTTCAACAGGTCTCACAGCCTTTCTGTAACTCGTTTGTCAGTCTAAGACAAGTAACACCATGTTGAACTCCAGGCATCTCATGGGGCTTAAGAAGAGTTTGTAAAACTCTTCTAGCTCTAGGCAATCCTGCTTCAGCGGGGGAGTTGGACTAGATGATCTCTATGGTCCCTTCCAACTCTAAAATTCAGTGAAATTCAGTGAAAACCACATTAGACAAACTTAAACAAAATTCCTTTCCAGCTGCAAATTTTATTAATTCGTTAGGCCATCTCTTACACGATAAAAATGCAAAAGCGATGGCTACTACTGTTTCTTCTGCTTAAAATGCAAGATGAGAAGCGAGATGTCTAAACTCGCTTGCGAAGACAGGGCAAGGAAGTGATAATTGAATTCAATTTATGAAGAAAGTAGGAGATTCATTGCCACCGAAAAGAGCTAAGATCAAGTAACTGTGTGTGCCTGCTAAATAGAGTGGCTGGAATTCTGCACCACAGCACAACACTATTGATTTGAAAGAATTTGGTCCAAGCGCTGCAAAAACTGCTAATCAGGCAAGGAACGTACTGCTGGCTCTGAAAGACATAACTTCAGCTGAAGTGTTTTCAGAGGGGCAGTGCTTTCTACCGACAGTGCACAAATAATGGAGAAGAGACACAACTTTTACGGGATTGATGGAAAAACCCAATCCACAGATTCAACATGACACCGAAGTCCCAGGATCGTAGCAGGTCCCTAGGAGTCACCAAGTGACAATGAGACACACTCCTTCTTAAGAGATTTTCCCTGAACAGAACATAAAAGCAAAACTATTTGAAAGGTGAACAAATACTCACTGGAGGCAGGAAATTTTCTTCCAGCTGTATTACCAAGGCAGGATGATTTTACGAAAATTTTTGCAACTTATATGGCAAGTGCAGGCAATTTGTTTCTGAGATGCTGTCAAACCAGAGGATCTGAGAGTAAAACAGTGATGACAGATGTGGAAACTCCCCTTCCAAGTTCTCTTCCCTTAGGAAATCTGAGGCAATTTGCAAGGAGGTTTTAAAAAAACCTGCCCTCTAGCTTGTACACAACAGCTTCTGTAGATCGCTGGGTTTTTTTTTGTTTTTACATAGGCACTAAGGACTGGTTGGGGACCAAAGGAAGATGAATCTCACAAGGTTAGAACCAAGCAGTTGCCATCTCTGAGCTGGTTCACCGATGGCTAGAAATGAGGGCCAAAAACAACGTCAAGCTATGTTTGTTGGCCTCCTGATCCTGAAAGAAATCAGCCACCGACAACGTTCACAACGTAAGATAAATTCACTCTCGTCTTCCTGTCTCTCGAATCCAAAGCTTTTCCTGCCTTTCAGGCTGCTGGGAAGTGGCAGCATCTGCCACAGATGCTGCTCGTTGCATAATACTCAATATTTTTCTTCAAACATAGGTAATACAGGGGAAAAAAGCAACAAGAACTGAGAAGGGAAGGAGAAACCCTGTGGCAATCTCGTTGCCGTGCAGTTCCCTTCCAATATGAACCAGCCACACTCAGCACAGTAAAACACAAGAGAACTCAAATGACCAAACTGGTGCCTGGCTTTGGGCTGAGAGACAGCAAAAGCTCATGAAGTCCCTCCATTTTTCTGTAAGAAAGAGGCTGAAATAATGGAGCAGTCTGGGTGACGCTCCCTTCTTTCACAGTGGAAGCAGGAGAAGGCAGACTAAGGAAAGCCATTTTTTTGAGCATTAAGCCCATCATTTTGCTGACTGCCTTGTACACCGTGCTTGCCAATCCTGTGCTTAAAAGCCTGCCTGTGCTGTAAGCCATTCATCTTCAGTTCATGTTCACTATATGATCCCATCACACGTAGTTCTTGCTTGAAGTGCTTCTGATAACTTTGACAAGAATTTGGTTTTACTGACATAGGAAAGGTCATTACTTTATATCCTTACTTTGTCATTGGTGGTAGGCACACAGAAAGTACCTTTTCGAGATAAACAAATGGTTCAACTGCCATTTATATCCGTAAAACTCTCACAAGTTTTCCAGACAGGAGAATGGGTAGAGGAAGGGGCTGAATCGTCCTCTCAAACAAGTCTTCAAAAAGCTGGTCACAGCTTGGGTGCCCAAGGCAGCATCATTTAGTAAATCTCACTCAACCTCAAATGCCTGGAAACTCGCAATACCCACAGTTCATTTAAACTTGTAGCTTGAATTAAGTAACAGTTGGCACATGGAGAGGACAGCAGTTAGTATGAGAGGCCAATCCTCGCTATCCAATCCAGCCAGCCAGATGAAACGTAAATTCAATTGATTTCTTCTCCCCCAAAATCACTTGCCCTGGAAGTCAGCTCTCAGAAGACTTTACTGATGCAATTTGTTGGCGCTCTGGGGGGAGCAAATATGCTTCTGCTGCTTGTCACTAGTACTGATTTATTTTTCCCTCAATGATAAAGTGCTGTCCTCTAACTTGGGTGAGTTCTAACTCTTCCTCAGTTACAAGACTATAGAAAAAACAAACTCTGTAAGAGCTGGCATCTTATTCCAGGTCATCTTGTCCACTTCTCCACTTATTCCCACGTGTGAAGTGACCAACACTCACTCCTACTCAGCTAGAGCCACATAGACATGCACACAGATTTGAAACAGCAAGAATGGTAAGGAAATGAGAGGAGGACTTCAAATCAGAATTATTTCTGATTTGGAAGATGATGATAAAGTTTTGGTAAAGCTCATGAAGCTAGGAGGGAAGGGGGGGGGGGTGAGAAAGTCAATTATCCTGAGCTGTGGGAAAGGAAGTATGTTTTGGCAGATGGTGGGGGACAATGTGACAAGCTGCAGAGGGAGAGAGAGAGATTATTTTAGTCTGATAGGCGAGATCTTGGCGTGGACATGGAGTTTAACAGTGGATGAGAAGGAGGCCAGAGGAGGCATTTATCTTAAGTTTTGAGACTGTTCCTGTAGAGACATCAACCTGTTCCAGTCTAATGCCTTTTCCTGCAATTTTGTTCTTCAGTACCCAAGGGAAGCCACAGCCACCTACTCCCCTAGTTGCCAGGGTCTGTTAATTCCCCACAACTCCTTTCCAGTATGCACTAAGTTGTTGCTGTCTGTACCTCTGAACACAATTCTGGGCAAGAAGCAGTCTGAAAAGAGCTTGGACTCCGACAGCACAGTATGGATGGTAACAACAAGGTGCTCCAAGGTAGGACTCATATGTGCTTCTACTGGATGGATTTGCCTGACCAGAGTTTCTGTATTAAGATCCCAGCAAGTATACATGAAGTTGTTGAGAACCAGGCCATAAATGGATCCACAGTTCCCCAGGTGTCTGATCATGCAACTCAGCAACAGCACAGGAGGCAAAACTTAAAGACACAGAGCGTTACTAGAGAAGTTAGATGCAGTGGTGACAAGCAGGAGAAAGTTGGCCAAGAGCCCTGAAGTTCAGTGAAGAAGCTGGAGAGAGATAAGACTTTCCATGGGACATCAAACTTTCATTACGAATTACTGATTTATAACATGTCATGCTTCAAGCCATCGAATTAAGGCTCTTCTACTTCTTCTACTCTTCTACTTCTAAGAGTGTAGATGGTGGAAGAGGGAAAAAAATCCAGCTATGCTTCTTGGGACCACGGACTTTCTCAGGAAACTTTTCATTACCTCTTGCTTGAAGGCAGCTTGTCAAAACCCCAAGCCAATAAATTCTGAGAGCTTTAATTAGACCCTTCCCTGTTTAATCTAATCTAATACCCATATGAAGGCTCCCTCAGTAGAAGTTATTATAAACAAGGCGCGATCAACTATGTAAATCGCCTGTGGCTTTTGAAACAGATCTGAGAGCTGCCTCTCACCCTGTTCAAAAAACTGCAGTTTGTGACCACATGGAAACAAAGATCAGAAGAATACTTCAGTGCCGTTACAGGCAGTTGAGCAAGGCAGAAAAACAGAAAACGAAACTAAATCAACAGGGGAGCCAGTGCCACACAGGCTGTGTTCTGTGCGGCCTCCTCGCTCACACACACCCCCAAAAAGCCAGTTACACCGAGCCACAGCAGGGCGTTAAAAAACATCAAGCCTATCAGCAACGCTGCTAATTCTGAATTAGACAGAGCACAGCTCGTTATTTCATAACTAATGGAAAGAAAGCCTGAGAAATCATCACGTCTTCTCTAGCGCGTCTTGGCCAACTCTTGCCAATTCTTAGGGGTATGCACGCACGCAACCCTGGTGCTGCCAGCAGGCTTTCACAAGGGAACTTTGGACCTCCATCATCCTTCCCTCAGAAAGAGAAAAGCATCTGAAAGCTCGTCATCAAGTCAGAAATTAATAGAAAAATAACTCATTTCTTATATTTCCAAGCTGGATTTTTATAGGTATGTCCTATATCTATAGCATGTATATATTAAAGCCTCTCTCTACTGCTTTAGCAACCCACACTAGTGACATATTCAGGAGCTGCAGAGTTTATCTCGGCTCCATAACAAGATTGGTAAATACAATCCCCATTGATTTTGTGATATTGCTAAAAAACAGGAGAAGCCTGTCCAGGTTTCACAGCAGACATCGGAACTCCTCCACCTTTGTGCACACAGACCAGGAGACATGCTAGGTCATGTCCCGGCTCACTTCTGTTCCACACATCCAAGTTCTCCTTCCATGTAAATAAAAGGTAGGAGATGCAGTGTGTATGGGACCCATTGTAACACCACGCTTCTCCTTGGTCCAACACCACAGGCACAGCCCAAGTTCTTTGTCTAAAGCCAAACAGCAAACCTGAGGCCATCCAGAGACCCCACCCGAGATCATACTCTACTGCTTTCAGCACCGAACAGTACATCACAGAATCACATGGGGTTGGAAGGGACCTCTGGAGATCATCTAGTCCAACCCCCTGCCAAAGCAGGGCCACCCAGAGCAGGTCCCACAGGAACGTGTCCAGGTGGGTTTGAATGTCTCCAGAGAAGGAGACTCCACCACCTCCCTGGGCAGCCTCTGCCAGGGCTCTGCCACCCTCACAGCAAAGAAGTTCCTCCTCATCTTTAGGTGGAGCTTCTTACATTCAAGTTTGTGCCCATTTCCTCTTGTCCTGAAAAAAGGACGCCACTGAAAAAAGACCAGCCCCATCCTCTTGACACCCTCCCTTGAAGTATTTATAGGTGTTGATCAGATCCCCCCTCAGCCTTCTCTTCTCCAGACTAAACAGACCCAAGTCCCTCAGCCTCTCCTCATAAAGGAGATGCTCCAGGCCCCTCATCATCTCTGTAGCCCTCTGCTGTCCTCTCTCCAGCAGTTCCCTGTCCTCCTTGAACTGGGGAGCCCAGAACTGTGGACAGCCCATCCTTGGGGACAGCCACACAAGTTTGTGGCAGAGATCCACTTCCACTCGACTTTGCCCAGTTTGCATTTGTGACTCAATGACCAGCATTCAGATGTTTTCCTCTTTCTGAGGGAAGGCTAATGGAGGTCCAAATGCACATGAACAGCTAAGCAGGGCTTAGATGGATTTTTTTTAAATGCAGCAACTCTTTCTTATTACAGGCCTTCTGCAGAGGTCCTCAACACATTTTCTTGTCACAGCTAAAGATACAATGGCCATCACTGGTTTGAAATTGCATATATTGAAAAGCAACCTGTTATGAAAATATTTGAGTAGGAGCAGCAGCATTTTTTCTTTTCTTTTTTATTTTTTTCCCCAATCATCTTGCACTTCTTCCCTCTTTCTTTATGAAAGCATGAAAGAAGAAGACTATCACAGGAGCTCCCTCTGTATTATTGTGGGTTAAAGAACACAAACCAAAATACTTGGTACCGTATTAATTCAAATACATTGGTTATGCTGATTCAACTACATCTTTTAACCAGTAATATCCAGTCATAAAAACTTATTCATAAACACGAGGGTAAACCTTCCTATTAGAAACCTACAAGGACTTCTACAATTGTTTCAGCTTCTCCTAGTTCGTGTACATTTAGTTTCTTAGCTTTATATTGTGTTAAAATAGTTTGGGTGATGTTTTTCTTATATTATCTTTGCTTACAATGGAGGAACTGGAAAACAGTTCCGCTAACACGCTGCTAAATAAAAGCTGAGCTGTAATTCCACTAGGTTGCATAATTCTCTTAATTTTTTTAAGCATATATTTAACAAGATGAACAGATGTTGTCTTAACTCCCCTTCCCCACGGACACATCTATTTAAAAAAAAAATAAAAAATATTCAGGGTGACTTTTCAAAGCATCTGAAACTACCTTGTAGGCACATTTTATGCTCTCCTACAACCCCTGTGAAGGTTTAAACCACGTATGCTCATTTTCCCAGTCCTTACCTTCCTGCATGGAGGTAATCATGAGGATCATCTCTGCCCTGGAGTTGTTGGTAGAAGATCTGGTTTATAACATGCATTCAAAGGGCTCCTGACTCAGGTGTGTGGTTGCAATCCCTGATTGCTTCCAGGACCAATGCTTTCAGTATCCACGTATTCAGATCACCTTCAGCAGCATAATGAACCTAGATATTATTAAATCCAAAACACTAACATTAATGGCTATAGGGTTTCTAACCTTAGATGACATGACACGGAACATGTCTCAGCACCACACAGTCACAAGGCAGGCTTCACTAGAGCCAAGATACAGAAAAGGTTGCTAACAAGGCCACCCTTGTACAAACCACGGTGCTAAATTTTTAGACTTAGAACTCTGCATATCTTTTAGGTCCCTCCAGGTACCTGGGGGTCCCTGGTGGACAACAAGCTCAATAGGAGTAAACAGTGTGCTCTGATGGCAAAGTAAGCCACCAGGATGCTGGGTTGCATCAACAAGGGCATCACCAGCAGAGATACACAAGTCATTATCCCACTCCACTCAGTGCTTGTCAGGCCACACCTGGAGTACTGTGTTCAGTTTTGGTCCCCACTATGCAAAAAAGATGTGGACAAGCTGGAAAGGGTCCAGAGAAGGGCCACCAAGGTGTTCAAAGGACTGGGAAGCCTGCCATCTGAGGAAAGGCTGAGAGAACTGGGTTTGTTCAGCCTTGAGAAAAGAAGACTTAGGGGAGACCTTGTGACCATGTTCAGGTATTTAAAGGGTGGCTGCAAAGAAGAGGGGAAACTCACTTTTTACAAGGAGTCACATGGAAAAGATAAGCGGTAATGGGTATATCTTACTCCTGGGAGACTCCAGTTGGACATGAGGAAGATTTTTCACAATGAGAACAAACAGCCATTGGAATAATCTCCCCAGGAAAGTGGTAGATTCCCCAACATTGGACACTTTTAAGATTCAGCTGGACAGGGTGCTGGGCCATCTTGTCTAGACTATGCTTGTGCCAAGAAAGGTTGGACCAGATGATCCTTGAGGTTCCTTCCAACCTGGTATTCTATGATCTTTTAGGTCCCCATAACACAGACTGTGGGGAGATTTTAAGTTTATCTGGGCATGATTCAGTTGCCTAAAGGGTGACATCTAGCATGATTTAAGATAGTAAAGATGTCCACACTAGGCCGGCAGACATGACACAGTAACAATTGGAGAACATTGTCCTTTGAGCAACAGCTGGAGCCAGCAGGACACCCTATGCATCTTTTGGGGAGAGGCAAGTTCTTAAACTTCTGGTACTAGAAATTTTAATTTGCTTTTGCAACTACACTGTGCCACACATCATCCACTGAACTGCATTAGAGGCAGTTCTACTCTGCTCTGAGTTCCTTACATCCCCACCACCCGTTGCAAAAGAAAGGTTGGAGGGGAATGTCTCTAGGAAGGGAGAATACCGGATGGTACCTGTGCCAAATGAGGCATTTAGTAGTGCATTGTGACATCCTATTGCTACTGGAGTCTCAAGCATTGTAAAAATCTCATTGCGACTGGCAAGGTCATTGGGAAGAGCTGGCCATGACCTTTTGGCAATGTCCAACCAGGAACCTTGGCTGCCAGTGCCCATGATGGTGGTAAGAGGCAGCCAGGACATGGCCAGCCTTTTGATATCGCATGGGTCACCAGGCAAGGTGTGCAGTGCTAAATTCAAGGCTTGCATTTCAGTTTAAAGATTTGTATGTGTTATATAACAAAGGGAAACAACAGCAACCTAGGATCTATCAAGAGGTATAGAAAATACGTAAAAAAAAAAAAAAAAAAGAAAAAAAGAAGCAACTCATCGCATTCTTAGAAACCAACAAAGAAACTCCTCAACAGAAGGAGAGAATCAGCTCAGTTTTTTGCAGATTTCTTAATGGAGTGGCAGGTCATGCTCTGCGATGCCCAGAGTGCCACAGAGAAAACAACAGTTGCCTTAAAGTTTGACCTGTGAACACGCAGGGGGGAAATATCAGCAGAAATGCTAAATGCTGCTCTCCTGTTTAATGCCAGAAACAGCAGAAGCCAGCACACCAGCTTGTGTCAGCTGGAATTGCTGCAGTACGTTCAGCAGTGAAACAACTTCTCTCCCCCCTTTAAATAGTGTCCTGTGAGTAGGATTGTTAGATACCACGATGCCACAAATAACAAAATGGCACTGCATGTAACATGGGAAGTCACAGGAAACTGGGTAAACGGAGCTTTTCAAAGCTACAGAAAGAAATAATAAGAGATTGCACAGATTGGCTTCCGTGTGACAAGCCAATGAAAAACAAAGCCTGAAGCAAACCAGTGCTGCAACTGAAAATAATACTGTCAGCATCCTAACCTGAAAACTTTTAGCAAATTAGTTACACACACTGATTTATTCAAACGTTAACCAATTGCATCTGTCTGGATCAAAGCTGAGCAGAAGTTTTTCACTTAGGCAGTTCCATGAAAAAAATTGTGCTTTTGTCAAAAGCACAGCATTTGATAAGCATACAGATTGTGACAAAAAACCCAATGCTATCAGAATATTCAGTTTTTAAATCTCAAATGTAATTTCAGCTTTTTTTTTGTTTGTTTGTGTATTTTTCATCTCATCGTTTTGTCTTTGGCTTGCTGATTTCTCCCGTGGATGTAACTGCAATAGCTGCTTGCATCCCCTGCTAGGTATGCTGTTTTGCCTACACTTGCTGAAAATGTTAGCATGTGTGGTTTTGTACTGTAAATAAGAACCAGACAATGGTTTTCAGCTGTATCCGCTCGCTTTCCCCACCCCACAGTCCCACCACTCCAACCCGACCGCTAACACTCTCTAGAAATGCAGCAGTTTGCCAGGACTAACACATCTCCCATCTCCAACAATGTTACACATGTCATGGTGATACCAATGTCAACAGCGCCCCAGTAATGCCTTTAAGGGATTAATAGCTCCGTATTGGTCTTCACAGGGCATTTACAGAATCACAGAATCTTCTAGGTTGGAAGGGACCTTAAAGATCATCTTGTCCAACCGTCAACCTGACTGACAAAAATAGACACCCACACAACAAACAACCAGACCTCCCAGCACCACATCAACCCATCTTTTGAACACCTCCAGAGATGGGGCCTCAACCACCTCCCTGGGCAGCCCATTCCAATGCCTGAGAACCCTTTCAGGGAAAAAATTTTTCCTAATATCCAGCCTGAACCTCCCCTGGGGCAACTTGAGGCCATTTCCTCTTGTCCTGTCGCCTGTGACTTGAGAAAAGAGACCGACCCCCACCTCTCTACACCCTCCTTTCAGGTAGCTGGAGAGAGCAAGAAGGTCTCCTTTTCTCCAGGCTGAACACCCCCAGCTCCCTCAGCCTCTCCTCAGAAGACTTGTTCTCCAGACCCCTCACCATCTTTGTCGCCCTTCTCTGGACCCGCTCCAGCCCCTCCATGTCTTTTTTATGGCAGGGGGCCCAAAACTGGACACAGTACTCGAGGTGAGGCCTCACCAGTGCCGAGTACAGGGGGACAATCACCTCTCGGGCCCTACTCCCCACGCTGTTCCTGACACAGGCCAGGATGCTGTTGGCTTTCTTGGCCACCTGGGCACACTGCTGGCTCATGTTCAGCCAACTGTCGACCAACACCCCCAAGAAGCAAGAAGCTGTGTCTCAAGGCTCAAAACAACAATCACTTCACCTGCTTTTCAGGATCTGAAAAAATACTTCACCTGTTCACACACCCTGCTTTCCCTGCAAAACGCAAAGAACTGATGCTTCCCTGAAGAACAGATGGTGCTGCACCCACATCACCTTGGGAGTGTGCCCCAGGGTACAGCCCATAGCCAGGGTCTCACCAAGGATGTAGGCTGAGGGGCTGAAGAGCACTTCTCAACTCCTAATCACTCCACGCAGCCAGCTTTCTTCCCCTTTGCAACTGAGATGTGCAATGAAGAATTCCAGTTTTGGGTACCTCAATCCAAGAGAGATCTGGAGGTGCTGGAGTGGGTGCAGAGGAGGGCAACGAAGCTGGTGAAGGGCCTAGAGAAGAAATGAAGAGCGATTGAAGGAACTGGGACTGTTTAGTATGAGGAAGAGGAGGCTGAGGGGAGACCTCATCACTCTTTACAACTACTTGAAAGGACACTGTAGAGAGGTTGGTGCTGGTCTCTTCTCACAGGTAATTAGCCATAGAACAAGAGGGAATGGCTTCAAGCTGCAACAGGGTAGGTTTAGGGGGGCCATTAGGGAACAATGCCTCATGGAAAGAGTGGTCAGAGACTGGAACAGGCTGCCCAGGGAGGGGATTGAGTCACCATCCCTGGATGTGTTTAAGAGCCGTTTAGATGTGGTGTTGGGGGATATGGTGTAGGGGAGAACTTTGCAGAGGAGGGTTGAGGGTTGGACTCGATGATCCCAAGGGCCTTTTCCAACCTCAATGATTCTATGATTCTATGAAGGGGTGGTTGCTTTGCACAATCCATCCCACTGTGGGACCAAGATGTGGCCAAGGACTCAGCTGGGCTTGGGAGCGCAGCAGCAGACAACTCAGGTTGGATATAGCCTATGCAATGACTGCGGTGAAGTCGTATATATATATATGTATCTACATCTAGTATTTGCATGAAGGACCAGAATTAAGGTTATGTAAGTTATTAATGATGCTTTTCCTTCTTGCGTGTTTGGTTTTGCAGGATTGCTTATAAGCTATGGAAGGAACAGCAAAGCATGAACGATGCGCCCATCGGTATGGCCAGTAGAAAAGAAAGGGAGATATGGACTGTCAACAACTGGTCCTGAAAGCTTTCGGACCAGGTACAATCTCCTACAGCTGCAGTGATAAACTTCACGTTCCTTGTTTGTTGTGTGGGTGTCTATTTTTGTCAGTTGGGTTGACGGTTGGACAAGATGATCTTTAAGGTCCCTTCCAACCTAGAAGATTCTGTGATTCTGTGATTCATAGTCCACCACAAGAGAGCATGCCAAGAGGCTGCCAAAGGTGAGTGTTGAACAGCAAGATCGCAAAGCACCGAATGAATCCATGCCAATGGCCACAAAGTCCATGGGGGCCAAGCTTTTTTCATAGCAAGAGGTGCCAGCTATACTCTGTAATGTAATCCACTCTATTCAGGCTTTACAGCAAGTTCAGTTTTCACTTCTCCCACTCTATCCCATTTATCACCATGTGACCTCACCCAAACAGAATCCAAAAAACACGTCCAGCATTATTTTTTTTTTTTGGTGTAGTTCTCGTCCCTTGATTTTTATATTTTTTTTTCTCCCTTCCAGAAATTGCCAGCGTAAGTGAATACTCGCAGTGTTTCTGTTCCATAAACGGTTTCATGCTTAGCAGCAGGCACCAAAATGCTTCAGTTCTTGCTCTGATCCTGTGTTTACACTGAGCTGGAGGTGGATTTAAACCCTCTTCCATATTTGGGGTCTACTCAAAGCCGAGTGACCTAAGGGCAACCTACTGATGCTCCGTCTCCTGCATCTGCAGAGAGGCCCTTTCTGAGCCTTCAGCAAGTAAAGAACGGCCATAAAATGTTCCCTCTCCACCTCACCAGAAGCACTGCAGAAACTGGGTCCTGCAGACAACCAGTATTTCTGCCCTGTGCCTGCCCAGAGAGCCACGAAGTGGACTTAACCGTGACTGAGAGGCCTGGGAAATAGGAATGCACAGGGGGAGAAATCCCATTGCTTAATGATGGATGCTTAAAAAAAAAAAAAAAAAAAAGAAAAGAAAAAGAAAGAGAGGGGCCACTCGAGGCACCTAAAGCTGTTAATAATGACAAGAAAGAAGGGATTTCTGGTTAATCAACATCAAGGTCAGAGTCTTGTGGAATAAATTTCATATACAGTGAATAACTCACACAGGGTGACGGCATGTTTAGCATCAACTCTTGGCAAAGATTTGTTTGCTTAATGACTTTTCTCTTTTTTTTTTTTTTTTTCTTTTCTTTTTTTCAGGCCAGCCACCTTTGACTGGAGAGAGCTTGCTAAAAGAAAACGTGCTGTTAATCCTACTCCTCAACAAATGCTAACCACGAAAGTGATAATAAAAAAAGAAAGAAGAAAAGATGTGGCTCCAATCAGGATTACGCTTGGTAAGTGCAGAGACCCCCATGACTGTGTAACAGGCGGCTCTCGTACTGTTTCTCCAAATATATGTCACCATCCTTGATTTTGCAAAAGTGCTTTGATGTTCGTTTGCAGACGGATACACTGTACTTTTCCTTTGGCTTGTGCAAACAAAGAGAGGCATTTTGGTTTTCTTGGCAAATACTGTCAGATGTTTTATGTGCAGCAATGAAAATTAAGTAAATCTTTGATATTACACGTCTTCCTCGCTTGAAACAAGCTTGGCTCAGCTACCGGTGGACGTAAAATAAAAAGCATGTAATTTTTTTTCTAGATAAAGAAGTTTACAGATGTCTGTAATGTTTTGAAGATCTCAGCATTCACCAGGCTTTAATGATCTCTGTGGAAGCTATTGGGAAGGAAGGGTTGGGGAAATGAGCACATTAAACTGGCCTTGAGCTCTTCCCAGATTCTGAGCTTTTCTGCACACACCCCTCCCTAACTCTAAATCATCTCATTGATCAACGTAATTAAGCTGTGAGCAAATATTCTTCCCTCCAGTGAAGTTTGCTGCTTCCATTTCACGCTGAAGGAGCACATGAGCCTTCAAAAGCTTGCCTGTTCCTCCAAAAATTCTAGTCCAAATAAAACCAACAAAACCTCGCGTCTAAGAAAAGTTACTCCCCCATCAGTGCTAACCTCTCTCAGGGTGTGTTTTTTCTGCTTTCTCCCAAGGAAAAGCACCTTGCTCTCTCTGTATATTCATTTTAAGACCAAGCAGTAACATTCTCAGGATGCCTGAAAAAATTCTGACCAACGGTAAGCTTCGCAAAGTTGTACATTTTGTAAAGTACAGTTCTTGAAGGAAGGAGTAACTTTTTCAGAGGTAGACCAGTAGTATTTTTTTTTATTTATTTCTACTTAAAACAGTAATAGAATAAGCCTGAGGATTACTGCAACACACCAGATTTCCTTTTTCAAAAGCTTTTTTTTTTTTTTCAATTAATGATTTTGCAGAAGAAAATTGTGTTTCAAAGACTTGTGGGGTTTTTTTTTTTGCTCATCAGATATTATAAAATAGTATAAATAAGTATACCTAGGTATAGTATAGAAAAACCTATGAATAAGACAGTATAGGTAGGTACAAAAGATCCTTGGCCTCAATCTCTTTAATGCCTGAATATCATTCAGAGTTTTGCTGTACTTTTTTAACACTTATGGGAATAGGAGTGCTTTTTTTGGCCATTTCTGTTGTGTTTTCCTTCGGTATTGAGTAACCCAGTTCTTTAATATCTTGGAATCTGAGAGAAATGACAGTAAAGCTACATATATATGTTTGTGCAAGTTTTCAGATTTTCATTTTTATCAGGGACGGAGTCATTTTGAGACACCTTTACAGATCCACGTACATTTTTGTTTTACTTTTGGTTTTATACTAGCTGCCACTTACTGTAGCAGTTAACGACAGTGAAGCATATATTTTATTTTTTTTCCAGAAGAGTGCGACAGCTTCTCATGTTCTGTGGTTTTAAAAATACTTGGGAGAAACACGTGCGGGGTTTGTGAAACTTACGGAGGATTATCTCTGAGATGAAATAGAAGGCACGAAGCTCCAGCTTGGTCCCACAGGGCTCCCTCTTTCAGAAGCTCTCAGATCTTCCACTTGGCCCACAATTTCACAAGCCTACAAAACAGTTCATGGTTTTATGAGCAGCACACGTGGTTTAACAGACTGTCTACGCTACAAGTTTCAACTGTTACATCTGATCTCATAAAAAGCATGAGAAGGTCCATTTTTTTAACCTCCCCGTTGCTGTTCAAATCAAGCAGGGATTTCAGCTGGATGCTGGTAGGTTTTTTGACCATTTCCCACAGGCATCCAGCATTAATATAACCACGGCTAGCACTATTTTAAATTACTTGTATCTAAGACTCCAGCAACACGATCTGGAAAGACTGCAAACCATGGAATTTAAAGCAACAATAATTCAAATTATTACGAAAACAACAGCTGGGAGCTCTGCTCTTTGCACTGGCTTCCCAACCCCATGCAGAGTCCAGTTTTAATGTCCATCTTCCTACTCTGGAGTCATCTTGCAAGTGGTCCTACTACCATGTCCTACTGCAGTCATCATGCTGCTGACAAATAAAGTGAGATTTGTCAGCATTTGGGACAGGAATTCTCTCAGGTAAAGGGTCTAACTAAAATAATTTATACTTCTCCATCCCCTTCAAAATAATGCTAGCCTGCACTGTTTGCAATAATAAATGCAAAGCTCTTCCTTATTTTTTACAGCCTTCAATAAATTATATACATATACAAAGACTTCAGTAATGAGTTCAGCTGCAACTGCAGTTGCATAGGAGAAGAGAAAAAGGAAGGCAGAAAGGATTATTTCTTAAGTTTGTAGGAAGTGCTAAATTAATCAATGAAGCAATATGAACATCTCTACAGACATACATGACTACCTCAAGATCTGGGTTGAGAACCAGTGGGGTTTGCATTTTTCCTTTCCTACAAACACTTACTCCAAAGTGAAGCAGAATCTCAACTTTGAAGAATTTTCATTTAACAGTTTTAACAAAGACACTTTTTTTTTTTTATTTATTCTTTATAGGTTAGATGTTATCCCTTAGACACATTCGTCTTTTCCAAAGGTCAAAATAAACAGTTATTACACACAGGCATTATTAGCCACTCACTTTCGTCTGAAATGATGAACAGATGAAGAGCAGGAGACCCTGGCAAAGGACTATACACACTCAATTTCAAAAGGAAATTATGTTCTTGGCATAATTTCAGTAGTTCTGTACGTTCTGACATTGCTCCTTACAGTTTCGCCATTCATAAAACAATTCAAAATTCTTGAAAAATATAATTCACGATCTCACTCATCACCACTGTATCATCTCATCTTCTCTCACTTACTAAAACTGTATGTATATCTGTACACCCCCCCAAACATACTTTTGCCTATAAGCACACACTCATCCATATTGCTTTACATTTAAATATATATTGCTTTTAAATTCTTAACATAGGTGTGACTGAAAGGATGTCTGGTAACAGAGAAATTAGATTGTGAAGTCAAGTGAGAAAACCAGAAAATACAAAAACTTTTAAATAACATTTTCTATTCAAGGAAGGCAGAGTTTGATCTTCTCTTTTCCAGTATAAACTCAGAGCAACTCTACTTAAGTTGGTAAAGCACAAGGGGTTTAAAAATATGGAACAGCCAGGACAGCATGCCTCTTCGTCCGAGAAAGTAAGAGTCAACATTTTAAAGCATAAGTCTCTCTTTTCATTGGTTTTGAGCATTTCTAGGTCTCTTGAATCCAGACAGACTGTCAAAGTTTAATAGTCATGGCTATCATTAAAAACGTGTTTAAAGTAGACTAAATCCTCCTTTCACGGATGGATACTCGTGGTTCACGCAGAAACGTGTGGCAGCTCCAAGGTAATCATCATCATCATCATCATCTCACTTCTCTACTCAGGTACCTATTAGGAGGGGTGTTCTCCACTTTCTGCTGTAACTTCTTGTTCTTCCCCAAAGTTACCAAGTGGAAAAAAAAAAAAAAGATGTGGAATCAGGACATTAGTAGTTGTGCTTACAAAGAAATCTCCCCAAGCTGTCAGATATTTAAAGGACACCTTTCCTTTCCACAAAATTCTTTCCTGTGTTTCGCGTGTGCAGCCAACCGCTGACCCAAAAATATCCATTTTCGGTACACGTTACAAAGAAATTAAATCGAGGGAACGACGAAACCCTCCCCTCTGCTCCTCAGAGAGACATAGTTAAGGACTTGATTTTTACGTTGCAATTCTTTAAGCAGAAGAATTACGTCAAATCCTCTGCACCTCACAGGAGCACCAAAACACGAGCTTGAGAGAGTGTGCAGGGTGGGCTTTGTCACCGAGGGCTGTTCAGCGACAATAAAGTAGATTGTTCTCCCTGTTCATCCCCTGCACTCATTAGAACGACTCAGAATTAGCGAGCAAATCACCGTTTGATAATAGGGAGGGGTAGGCATTGTGTGACAAAGCCAGGTCACTCCTCAACACAGAGGTAGGAGGCCATTTGCACTCCAGAGAACCATTGCAACACCATGGCTCAAAGGGCTTTGCTCTCCTGCTCTCCCTACCCTTTGTATCATTAAGTCAAACAGTGGTGTAAGGTATTTAGGACTTGCTTGCCAGATTGCAAAGGTAGATGTTGTTTTTGGCTCTCCCGACAGAGCTGAGCGCTGAAGTGAAGCCAAGACCTGTAATCATTTGCCTTGGCTGAAACAAAAATAAACCTATCTTGTACAATATGCACTTCTGAGGTAATTGCTGCCATTAGATCACAGCCTGGAAATGAATTTTAAACCATGCAAAGAGACCGAATACAAAAACCCCCCTATGTTAAAATCATGTTAAAAGTCTGATTATAACATGCCAAAGCAAGAAGTGCTCAACTGAAAGTAGGAACTTTAACTTCAGCCCACCTTGTCAGAACCCGCCACTGAGACCCACATGGTGAAGTTAAACTGCCTCTTGGTAGGGGATGACCCACAGGCCCAGCAGAAAAGGGTCAGCACCCCCATTTGAGATAACATTACCTCTAGAAAAATAGGCATTGTGTTCCTGTAGCAATGTTTAAGGTCTACATTGCATCTACCTGATATACCTGAAGGGTGCCTATAGAAGAGCTGGAGAAGGACTCTTTGCCAGGAGGTGTAATGATAAGACAAGGGAAAACGGTTTTAAATTGGAAGAAAAAAGATTCAGATGAGATCTCAGGAAGAAATTTTTTACTATGAGGGTGGTGAGACACTGGAACAGGTTGCCCAGGGAAGCTGTGGCTGCCCCATCCCTGGAGGGGTTCAAGGCCAGGCTGGATGGGGCCTTGAGCAACGTGCTCTAGTGGTAGGTGTCCCTGCCCATGGCAGGGGGGTTGGAACTCGATGATCCTTGAGGTCCCTTCCAACCCAAACCATTCTATGATTCTACCATATGTTCCCCCCCAGGCTTTCTTTAATTTCTATATCTACCTGCCCATCTCCACTGCCACCCGTGCACTTATCCCCCAGCTAAATCTCCTTCCATCTAGTCAACTTCCCCCAGACCTGAACAGCCCAAAGAGGGAGACCATCATTTCTTTGTAAGGACTGAGAAGACGAGTAGATGCCAAGCTCTCCATCAGCTTGGTAGTCCAACAGAGAAGCAGCCATCCTTCTCTCCCCCCAACCACCAAAGACTGCTGGGCCACATGGCATGGAATATCCTTGGGAATTGATGAGAGCTTTAGGGTCTGACTGCCCCAGGAGGAAGCACTTCTTGCACCGGGACTTCCCTGCGAGCCTTCTGCTGACCACATCAGGACCACAAATTTGCCACCAGTTCACTGCCAGGATCACATATTGCCCTGGCTCTTCAAGCCACACTTTTGTAACAACTCTCTCCTAGCCTCAGATTTAGGAATTACTGCTCCATTCTACCCTTTTAAAGGCAATAAGCAACAAAAAAAAACCCCAACCCTGCTCTAGGGTCGCCTGCAATGCCCTGTGGAGGGAAAGGGATTTATGCTCAAGACTTGGGTGCCATAAACACCCTGTGTGGCCACACCGGTGAGGCTGGGACACCCTTAAGTCATGTTTGCCTTTTCCCTGACCTTGCTGTTACTTTTGGAGCCATCAGAGGCTGCTGCTCACAGTGGTTTCAAGGTCCTTTGTTAGACTTACTGCCATTGACCCAGTGACAACGACACGATGTCTTTAACTTCTGATTCAGAAAACAGTCATTCAAATAAAGGATACACTGACAGCCCATTAACTACAGCAAAGATTGTTGTTGCTGCTACAGTTTCAGAGAGACCTATTTAAAAATAGATTAGGGTCTTGGAAACCACTCAGCTTATTCTGCCTTTTTCCCCCTCTTCCCCGCAAGACAAGTCACCAAACCAAACTTGGCATTTGCTTCCTCCCTGATCTAGTTACAACTTCATTATAGCAATATTGGCCAGCAGCAAGTAACTTATTAAATAAATGCCATTTAAGTGCTTCTACCTGGATAGTTGATTCAGATAAGAGAGAGATAGAGAGAAGGGAGGGGATGGCCCAGCTCTGCCCACATTCTGCCTTCCCTTGTGGCAGCAGTGCTGGGCAGGCCAATTCCAGCTAGCCAGGAGAGGGTGAGCAGCATCTCCCAGTGCTTCAACAAGAGAAGAACTGATACAGCCCTCCCAAGGCCACATCGACTCTTTACAACAATCACACACACACAAAAATCTTATCCTAGGATCATTCGGGTTGGAAAAGACCCTTGGGATCATCCAGGTCAACCATCAACCCCACCCTGCAAAGTTCTCCCCTACAGCATATCCCCCAACACCACATCCAATTCTATCTTCATTCTAATTACACAAACTTGGTCCTGTGCACTTTGACAGATATTGTTTTGCAAAAGTTGGGTTTTTTTTTTAACTTTCTTGACAAAAACACCTTTCAACCCCTAAAACTATTTTAAGATATTTTTACCCCCCACAAAGTCAAGAGCGGCATCCAGGGAGTCATCCTGCCTGTAGAAGGAAGAGGGCAAGAGACTCAGCAGAGACAGTTTGACACTTACAGTGTTTCACAAGAAGGGTGGTGGTGCAAGCTTATTGCCAGGAAGCATAGATGAGTGGGTTTTTACTCACTGGAAGAAGAAAACAACCAACCTTCTGAAATAAATGTTCCACCACAGGTGCTTGAAAAAAACAAGAGTAGCCGTAACCATGATACTAGTACGGGCTTCTGGGGATGGCTTACTCTTGATATCACCTCTTGATGTGGCTCCAACAGCATTTAAAGAATAGTTAAGCATTTAATGAACATACCAAAGAGTGACTAGGACCTTCATTTTTGTCCACAAAACACCAGGAGAATTAGTACCTGCTATGATGACCGTTAAGTGCCCATATCACCACCACCACCACCACTTTCCCCCCAACCCTCCTATGGGAAGCTGCCCTCAGCAGAACTGTTGAACACCCACAAGGTTTGCAGAAAGCAGCGGACTTTCTAGTTATTTCAATGAGGTGCACACAAAGAACTCAGCTAGACAGGACTGGGCTTTTGTTTGCTTGGGGTTTTTTTTTGTTGTTTAAATTCTTTTTAAACTTTGAGAAGCAGATATGTTTTACAAAGGCATTTGAAAGAAAATAGTAGTGAGACCAAGAACATTTGACTCAACATAAGTGTACGCATATGTATATTAAAAAAAAATATATACACGTTTATGTTTACCATTTCTTCAGTGTTGTTTGCAATGAACAGATGAATGCAATGAACATTTAAACCCTGACATAGTAGAACAGAATGATATGAAGGCTCAAAGTTCATGGCACTCATCTTAAACTACCAAATTCAGACCTTTTCAGGGACAATGGGCTTCAGAACATTCACAGGCAAGGGCAGTTAGCATACTGTTTTGTGCTGTTTCAGAAGACCCCATCTTGGTTTCTCATAAGTATTTATTTCTCTGCCCAAGATTCCTAAGTCTTAACATACAGAGTCTCACAAAGGAGAACACTTACGAAGTTTATCAAATCTGTGGTCCATCGTCAGCCTCTTCCTTTTCTTTCCTATAGAATTTCAAAAGTACAATAAAAACTTCAGGGTTTTTATAAAATATAAAGATATATAAATATATATATCATAAGATATAAATATATATATCTAAAATAGATGGATCATTTGAGGTAGTCTTGTATTAACTTTGATGTATGCCTCCTTCAGTGATGCAATATACTGAACACCTATTTCCTGACTCAGGAATTTTGCAAAGATCACTATTATTAAAAGAATGTTTACTTTCCATCTAACCTCACTTAAACCATATACAGTGAGATTTTCACCCTACAAAGAGAAATTGTTAAACAACCTTTTCCACAGGCCTATAATCAACCCTTTAAATCAAACCTGAATAACAGACTTTCATTTATCAATTGATCCACTGTTTTGGGGGGTTATTTTTTTTTCCCTTCACTTTCTTTGGGTGCAGCAGATAAAAGACCCAGTTGTGCTATCATAGCCCATTGCTTTGTAATCAAACTCTGCATGAGAGAAACATTCTCTGTTTTTGTGACGGGGAGGGAGGGAACAGAGAGAGGGAGAGTTAAGGGGTTTTTTTTCCCCTCTCGTTTTCCCCCCCTGGCTTAAGCTTTGTTGTTGTCATTTTGAGGCTTTGGGAGGAGGGTAACCGTGGTGGTTGCTGTTCCTACAAAACCTTTGAAAGCCATTGTGTAGGCAGGTCAAAGAGAAACCAAATTAAAAACTAACAACTTTTGAATTTCAGCAGCCAAAGTTAATGTTGACTAAGAACCAAAAAAAAAGAAGGGGGAGGAGGTAGAAAAAAAAAAAGTGGCCCTATGGAAAGTGAGGGCCAGCTGAGAGATCTAGAAGACGGCAGGCTCTGAAGGGGCAAAGCTGCTCCTTTTGATGTGGGAGGTCTGCAAGTAACCTACTGGGACACTCCCTGGGCTATCTCATTAACCATGTCACCAAAGCCCCCCAAGGTCCAGAGAATCATAACATTATCTCTGACATTACCACACAGATACAAGGTTCCTCAGGCAGTCTATAAACATGCCTGTACTAACCAATTCATCGTGGCTTGACACCCCTGCAAGGGCTGGATGCCCTTTAGTGAGCCACATGAATTGCCCCAGTCATTCATCAAAGTTTCTCAGAGTGCATTTCACACAGCATTAAATTTAATTAAAGCAACATTGACTGCATTGTAATCCTCTGGAGGCTCTTTGTCAGAAGGAGCTGGAACACTTTCTACTTAAATATCTATTGTTTACGTGGGATTTTTTTTTTTTTCCCCCTTCCGTTGTCTGAACCCAAATGATTTGCTGCCTCTCCCTGTTTTTTAGTTAAAAAAAAAAAAATCATATGTCATGAAAAAGTTCTGCTATGCCAAAAGGAATCCCAGCCTGATAAACAGTTCAGCTCCTATGCGTTTGTCTGCCGATGCTGGAGAATAAAGAAGATTGTTTTGAAAGTAACCAACATGCGAAAAACCAACCCTCAACACGCACAAAAGAAGATGAGTATCAAAGAGTGTGGTCATAGGTAACTATTTGTCAGCACACATCCCTGCTCCTGCTTTGGAGCATCATCCACTACCACTTCCCACTGGTGCTGGAATGAATCAGGACTCCAGATGGTCTCAGGGCTGCATACTCTAGGCAACCCTTGTCAAGACCAGTGGTTACACCAAAGCCCCTTCATCAGTGCAGGACTCTAGATCTTGATGAAAACACCAGACAGAAACCAACTCTTTAGTTGGTTTGTTCGTTCATACAGGAATCCCACTGGGTTTATCATTTATCTTGTATTTTGTTGACCCCTCCTAGATCACGATCGAAAGACAACCTTGGTTTCCATCCTGCTAGTTGCCTCTGGGTCCTCTCGGCCAGCCACTAGCAGTATAAAAGCCCTACTCTTTTGTCTAGGGGTTGATATTTGCCTGGGAGAAGGCACGGAAAAGAGGCCACGCAATTCCCAGAAAAATAAAGAGCAATCCAACGCTGCACTGCAGTGAAAACTTTGATGGAAACACTGTTTTGCACAAGTGAGGACAGATTGAGATGAAAAGACATTGAGGTGCTGGAGCGGGTCCAGAGAAGGGCAAGGAAGCTGGTGAGGGGTCTGGAGAGTAAGTCTTACGAGGAGAGGCTGAGGGAGCTGGGGTTCCTTAGTCTGAAGAAGAGGAGGCTGAGGGGAGACCTTCTCGCGCTCTATAACTACCTGAAAGGAGGGTGCAGAGAAGTGGGGGTCGGTCTCATCTCCCAAGTCACAGGCGACAGGACAAGGGGAAATGGCCTCAAGTTACGCCAGGGGAGGTTTAGATTGGATATTAGGAAAAATTTCTTCACGGAAAGGGTTACCCAGCGTTGGAATGGGCTGCCCAGGGAGGTGGTTGAGGCACCATCCCTGGAGGTGTTCAAAAGACAGGTTGACATGGTCCTCAAGAATATGGTTTAGTGATTTTTATATTGCCTATTTCTTATTTATTTCTTTGTCAGAGTTAGGTTGATGGTTGGACTAGATGATCTTTAAGGTCCCTTCCAACCTAGACTATTCTATGATTCTATGATTCTAGATGCCGTGCCTACTTTTCCTCCTCTTGATTAGGAGCAGTTTTGGAGAGCCATTTCTCTGCATGGAGTAGGCAGAATGGGATCACACACCTTTCATAAGCCACAAAGGTGAAAATGTCCTTCGCTGTTGCAAAAAAGTGGACTGCAGAATAGAGAACAAAAATCTACCTTTTAACAGAGTCCTTCGTAGATAAGGACTGCAATGATATTTGGTGGTCTAACCACTAACTTTGCTACCCTACTGTCTCCTCCCGTCTACATAGTTTGCTTCTGTTGTGGTGGTGATGGTTTGGTTTTCCTGTTACCGAATCATTTTAGATGACGAAGACAATTTCTCAATCTACACACTCTGGAGATGCTGGAAGTAGCACCTTCCTTGCTTTCCTCCTACATACAATCCTTCTGAGAAGTCAGCCTTGTAAATACTACTCCAGTGTCCCGGGAGTTTGAGTTCGTTCTTTGTGGTTTTAATGAGGAGAGTAGAATAAAAAGCGCTCACATTGCCATCATTCACAGTTATCAGTGGAGGATTAAAAAAAAAAAGTATAGTTTTAGTTTTGTATTTCTCCAAAGAACAGAGACTAAGCGATTCTGCCCAGAAAGGGACCTGCTTAGGCCTTGAGGTTTCAAAGGACCTGACAGGGAGGTCTTGGGAGAAATTTTGTGTCATGCTCGGCCAAGATCAATGTTATTGTTTATGTCAGAGAAGTATTTATTTCCAGTTCTCAGTACTTCTCATGGCTCCTCATGTGGGATCCTCTGCTGCCATGTCGTCATGGAAATGGTTCCATAAAATAACAGGAGGTGCTGAAGAATCAGACAATTTTCTTCACGGGATGCGCCCATCTACACCAGAGACGCATGGAGTATGGTCTACCACCATGCCTACCATCTCAGAACTAGCTGCTTCTTGTATGCCAAGATGTAAGAGAAGACCCAAAGAGAGGTTAAAGCATTGCACAAGGCCCAGGCCCCAGGGCACACCCCTCACCCAGGTAAAAGTCTGTATCCGGTTAAGCAGAAGTAATATGAACTCAAAATCAAAATTGCTATTTCAAGGCTGTAGGCTCAAAGCTCATGCGAGTTGATGAGGACCGAAGACGCTTTCCAGAAGGTATGGAGAATCCAGCCAGTTAGCAACTCTGGAAGAAACAGCCTCTGCCCTCTATCCCCCGATAACTCTGCCCTACAGCAAGGAGGAGCGCGGCTTGTGTAGACATAACCAGATTAATTCAACCAGCCCAACTTCACCAGAGGCAAACGTTACCCTTCCATTCTTCACACACACACCCTAACTGATAAGAGCACCTCAATAATGCAGTAACTAGTAACTAAATCCCCCCCCTCCCCGAAAATGTTTTTCAAAGTCAACATTTTCACTTTAGAGAAAGACACGACCGAAGAAAGAAATAGCCTCTATTTTTACCGCTTTAACATGAATTTTGCCTTGGGCTATTTGAGTGGGACGGAGCTAAATATGGAGCTGAAATAAAGGTGCAAGTCCTCTATGTCTCGCACACACAGAGGCCATCAGATAGATGCTAATGTTGCACTGGGATTCTGCCATCTGTGGAGTGCCGGATTAATTATGCATGGCACACTGATTTTGATTTTACTACTGTAATTGCACACATATTAACCTCCCC